>NC_051129.1:3234419-3534419 GCF_014839805.1 Manduca sexta
AAGTAAACTTTAAATGCCAAAAACGTAATCAGACACCAAACAAATCTTCACGAAAATAAAGCGCAACCTTAATCAAGATATTGCAGAAAAAGAAATCATCTTTATTACCTCCGTAAAACATCTCAAATGTCATGATTTTATTACTTAATCTCGGACATTTTTTTTTTGGTGATCGATTTGCATGCGTCAAATGATATTGTATTGGATATCTCGAATGCTAGCGTGTTTTTATCCTTTCCCGTTATGAGCTTGTTGCTTCTCTATTGCTCATAAATGTTGTTTTCCTGGTAATATAAATGATAATATTAGGCCTGTATTATATACTGTCCCACTTTTGGTGACGGGCCTCTTCTACTACTGAGAGGGATTAGGCCTTAGTTCACCACGCTGGCCTAGTGCGGATTGGTAGACTTCACACACCCTCGAAAACTCCTATAGAGAATTTCTCAGGTATGCAGGTTTCCTCACGATGTTTTCCTTCACCGTTAAAGCAAGCGATAATTCACAAAGAATACACACATATTTCTTTGTGAAATTTCCTGATATTTTTTGTTGGATATTAATAACTTTACATAGATCACATTCCTATGTGATGTCATTTAGTTAGATTACTTTTTGTGTTGCCAACTAAAAAGAATTCATATTGATACTCGTTAAATTATGCATTTAATTATATATGATACATTGTATGTAAGTTCTTTGAGATCAAGATATTAGTTATTAAATACCATTCGAGCATGCCTTATACTTCCTGCACACTTATCTATCTATTCATGCATTCCTGGTTAGTCAATGTGCTTTTGTGTTGCTAAATTTAATAATCTTTAAATAAGATATGTTAATGAATTGAAATGATAGGCAACTATGAGGAAAAATTGGATATTCATTTGTTTTGATTGAATATACGTTCGTCGGAAATTAACACCGTTTTGCTATATGTGCGTCAAAATATACCAATGGCTATTCGTGTAAGACTATTATCAATGAAATATATGATTAATGCTGGTGGTGGTATATATTTCATATCCGCCCGGATAGCGATCATTGTACACAAGGTGTTAATACCCATAGTAGGTCACTTTAGTGTTACGTTCCGGGATCAGCCTGTGTATATCCGGTTCCAACAGGCCGTCATAATTGTATCGACTGACATTCTATTGGTCATCACTCAAAATCAAGTCAAATTGGCCATGCCCATACAAAAAAAATCTGAACTATCTACATTTAAAATAATAAATTGTGTGGTTAACAAAGACTTCTAATGTCATACGAGGATGCGTGTGATTAAAGGCAAACAAAAAAGGTTTCTAATGTCATACGAAGATGCTCGCAACGAAATCGTGTCGATTAACAAAAATTCTTGCGTTCCAGATATCGATGTGTCGGAAACACGAGAAGATGAAAAAACTACAAAAAAAACACAACCGACCGGCCAACCTGTTGCGGGAGACATTTGGTGAGCGCTCAAATTTATTCTTTACCCCTTTTTTGTTCCACTTTTTAAGTAAAAAAATGTAAATAATACGCTGCTTTGAGAACTTCGAGATGCGAGTGGTTTAAAGTTTAGGGCACAATGAGTGTAGTTCGGATTAATAACAAAGGCATCGATTCGATTTCTTAACCTAGTTTGTGACAGTAGTCCTCCCTTCATATGAGAGTAGTTCGGATTAATAACAAAGGCATCGATTCGATTTCTTTTATAACCTAGTTTGTGACAGTAGTCCTCCCTTCATATGAGTGTAGTTCGGATTTTAGGGACAAAGGCATCGATTCGATTTCTTTTATAACCTAGTTTGTGACAGTAGTCCTCCCTTCATATGAGTGTAGTTCGGATTTTAGGGACAAAGGCATCGATTCGATTTCTTTTATAACCTAGTTTGTGACAGTAGTCCTCCCTTCATATGAGTGTAGTTCGGATTTTAGGGACAAAGGCATCGATTCGATTTCTTTTATAACCTAGTTTGTGACAGTAGTCCTCCCTTCATATGAGTGTAGTTCGGATTTTAGGGACAAAGGCATCGATTCGATTTCTTTTATAACCTAGTTTGTGACAGTAGTCCTCCCTTCATATGAGAGTAGTTCGGATTAATAACAAAGGCATCGATTCGATTTCTTTTATAACCTAGTTTGTGACAGTCGTCCTCCCTTCATATGAGTGTAGTTCGGATTTTAGGGACAAAGGCATCGATTCGATTTCTTTTATAACCTAGTTTGTGACAGTCGTCCTCCCTTCATATGAGTGTAGTTCGGATTTTAGGGACAAAGGCATCGATTCGATTTCTTTTATAACCTAGTTTGTGACAGTAGTCCTCCCTTCATATGAGTGTAGTTCGGATTTTAGGGACAAAGGGCATATCGATTCGATTTGTTTTATAACCTAGTTTGTGACAGTAGTCCTCCCTTCATATGAGTGTAGTTCGGATTTTAGGGACAAAGGCATATCGATTCGATTTGTTTTATAACCTAGTTTGTGACAGTAGTCCTCCCTTCATATGAGTGTAGTTCGGATTTTAGGGACAAAGGCATCGATTCGATTTCTTTTATAACCTAGTTTGTGACAGTAGTCCTCCCTTCATATGAGAGTAGTTCGGATTAATAACAAAGGCATCGATTCGATTTCTTTTATAACCTAGTTTGTGACAGTAGTCCTCCCTTCATATGAGTGTAGTTCGGATTTTAGGGACAAAGGCATCGATTCGATTTCTTTTATAACCTAGTTTGTGACAGTAGTCCTCCCTTCATATGAGTGTAGTTCGGATTTTAGGGACAAAGGCATATCGATTCGATTTGTTTTATAACCTAGTTTGTGACAGTAGTCCTCCCTTCATATGAGTGTAGTTCGGATTTTAGGGACAAAGGCATATCGATTCGATTTGTTTTATAACCTAGTTTGTGACAGTAGTCCTCCCTTCATATGAGTGTAGTTCGGATTTTAGGGACAAAGGCATCGATTCGATTTGTTTTATAACCTAGTTTGTGACAGTCCTCCCTTCATATGAGTGTAGTTCGGATTTTAGGGACAAAGGCATCGATTCGATTTCTTTTATAACCTAGTTTGTGACAGTCCTCCCTTCATATGAGTGTAGTTCGGATTTTAGGGACAAAGGCATCGATTCGATTTCTTTTATAACCTAGTTTGTGATAGTCGTCCTCCCTTCATATGAGTGTAGTTCGGATTTTAGGGACAAAGGCATCGATTCGATTTCTTTTATAACCTAGTTTGTGATAGTCGTCCTCCCTTCATATGAGTGTAGTTCGGATTTTAGGGACAAAGGCATCGATTCGATTTCTTTTATAACCTAATTTGTGACAGTTGTCGTCCCTTCATATGAGTGTAGTTCGGATTTTAGGGACAAAGTCATCGATTCTTTTATAACCTAGTTTTGTGACGTCCTCTCTTCATAACCGCCTTTGTTTCCAATGACTCATTATGACTAAATCTTATTGTATCATTGTAAAGTGGGTCGCGTGAGTGCAGCGTACAAAACTAGCAATATTTTTTCCTATGACTCATTTAATACAATATGGAGGAAAATGTCTATGTGTTTTCTAAGTCATTGAAACCTCAATATCAGTCGAGAGTTCGTGTCGTTCGCACAGATACCAGTTTTAAGCGATTTATTTTACGAGCTAGTGCAGTGTTGTGACCAGTGATTTAAATAAAAGTCTGTCAAATAATTATTAATATTATAAACAATGACATGGACGTAATGGTATGTAATTTGTTTTTTTTTATTTTATTTACCGCTATGACTACGCAGTTCGGTTATACGAGGTAAAACATTAGACGAGTAAAACAAAACGGAACATAATGATTCATACAGTTCTAACATGGGCACACTTCGATAAAGTTGTTGCACAGCGCTGCATACAAAAACGGCATCAGAAATAATTAAGCCATTAATCATAAGGTAACGTCCGCGCTAAATGTCAAAATTTAAAATATCACTCGGCTACTGAGTTGGACATGTGTTGTTTATCAATGAGCATGACTAAACAATAGTCGGTTACATTGTACAAGAAAAAGTATCTAGCAATGTCTTTAATGAATAATTCTTGTTATCCTACAATGTTGGTACTACTGTATACTTTGTCATACGTTGGTTCATTACATTCGTTGTTTGAAAAACGAATGACTACTTAACGATGAGAAATAGTCAACGGCTCTTTATATTTATTTTTTTTTATATTGTGGCACTACTGTTAATACCGTTAACAAATTAATGATTCGATAAATCGGAATTGTGGGAATAGTATTTTTATATACACACACACAACATCACGCATTTTATCCCCGAAGGGGTATGCAGAGGCGCAGCCATGGCACCCACTTTTCGCCAAGTGTGTTCCGTCCCATGATGTGATAGGGGGCGAGCCTATCGGCATATCGGGCACAAATTCCAGACTCCGGGCAGATACTGAGCAGAAAAACCCAAATATCACTTTGCCCGACCCAGGATTCGAACCCAGGTCCTCAAAGCGCTGCCGTACCGCGCATGCAGTACAACTACGCCACCGAGGCAGTCTATAGACTTAAAAAAATGTGGATATACAATAACCGATGTGTGGCTTTAGACAAAAATACACACCACACCTATGTTTGTCTCATTTTGTACATACAGGTCATCCATGAAACATAGAATGAGTTAGACCAGAACATAATATATGTGTAAAATTTCTGCATAATAATACACGTACTTTAATTTAAATTTAGAAATAATATGTGTGGTATTGCTATTTAAATAAATAAATTTCACTCGAACCGATTCATCGTTTTCTAGCATTCCAATATCTTCCCAAAACTCATTTAAAACTCAGTTAACAAAACTCAGTTACTCGATAAGTGTGCCCCAGCCCTGATGCACCCACGGACCCACTCCGAGTATAAGTGCAGGTATCGCCTTTACATTTTTTATATCGATATATGTTATAACCTATTTATTTCTCAAATTGAGGATAGGATAAAAGTTAATTCGATGGCATTTTGAAAAGGGTTGTTGGTTATTTATTGCGTTTTTTAAGATTATTTTTGGGACTGGCTTGGGGTATTGGTATAAATTACTTTTTAATAATTGCAAGGAGTAAAATCCCGCCGTTTTCGATTCTATATCATAGAAGCAAATGTAAATATCGTTGAACAAATTTGAAAGGACATTGTCGAAAACGGCCCCAGAACCAACAAAGGTGTGACTAGCACCATAATTATTTATGTATTTTTTTATATTATTTGCAAATATGTGTATAAAACGGACAAGCTGCTACATCCAAAATGAATATATAGAAGTATTGTAACGACTTAAAGTCAAAGTCGCCGACATGTTTACAACTAATTGTGTATAGAAATGTACCGGTTCGACAAAACGATAAATCTAATTACCGATAATTAATTATTGAAACAATATATTCGATTTGTGAGGCGATATGTTCTTTAATTATTATTATAATATTTAATCGAGCAGTGGATGCGTCTCAAATAAATAAGTAGTTAGTTTAAGGACTAAATTGATTATAGATCAAGTCGTCTATGAAAAAAGTTTTTTTTTAGTTTTTAATTCGTATTGATTTACTTTGTTTATTTAGATTCTATATTAGCGACCCGCCCTGGCTTCGTACAGATAGCAGAGCATAATATATTATGCGAACATTTATTTTTCTGTCGTACAAAATATTTATGAATTATACATATAAAAAGTAGCGTTCTTCTCTCTCCCTCCATCCGGGCACCTCAAACTCTCTCCATATTAAATTACTATCGGATCCGCCCGTGTGAAAGAATTTCCGGGATAAGGTTCCCCGCTAAATATTTTTCCGAATAAAAATAACCCTATATTGAATAAAATCGATTTTTGTATAAATGATCGATATAATCGATCCAGAATCTAGTCGAGTAGTATCCCTAATTCTTACTTCATTTTTCAATTCAATTTAATGTCACTCACACTTCACTCATCAGAGACAAATAAACAAGACTCTCACTTTCCATATAATATATTATAATTCTCTGACTCTCACTATATCATTGACGATTCGGCTATTATAAAGACTCTGTGCGATTGATTACGAGATCGACATACACTGGCTGTGATTTCTGGACTTTGTGAACTGATGTAACAATTTACCTGGCATTGATAACGGATACGAAATGGAAATTGCTTTTTGCATTAATTGTGGCTCTGCTGGCGGATCCAAGTAAAAAATAATCGGATACCTACAAAGTGATGAATCTTTAGGGCTTATATATATATAATAAATACTCGTATCAATAAAAAGCATATTTAAAGCGTAAATGATAGGACTATAAATCTACCTTGAACATTGAAAAGCTTTCAATGTTTACTATCAATTATAACCTCAAAATCTCATCGTTTTTTTGGATTGATGCGATATCCCAGCTTGTCCGTTTTATAAATAATATGTCATGAGAATTTATTAATGATTCTAAATATTACAAACATTTTTCCATTGCTGTTGGTTCCAGGGCGAATTATGTATGGGCACAGAACAATGTCCTTTGGTACATAAACCATGTATTGGGTTTTTCTTGTTTTTGCTTTGAATGACGAGACGAGCTTGCCGTTCGCCTGATGGTAATCAATACGCCCATAGACAGTAGAAACACCATCCAACACCATGAATTACAAAGTATTGTTCGGTATTCCACTGCGCTCGCCATCCTGAGACATGAGATGTTAAGTCTTATTATGTCCAGTTATACTGACTACAATGTATAGTAATGTATTGGGCAGTGGCGAATGGGAAATTTTCTCAAAGGGACGACACAACATATAGGTACTAATATAAATGCGGTCTACAAATCTTTCTGATAATTAGATACTACAGAAATTATTCATAAAGGGAAGCCGACAGGAATCGGGTATATGGACCCTTAGCCACTGGTATTGCGATATCTCATCATCATCATCATCATCATCAGCCTATATCTTTGTCCACTGCTGGACATAGGCCTCCAATATGCGCCATTTTACCCTGTCTTCGGCCTGTCGCATCCAGTTCTTATTTGGATATCAATTAGGCTTCTTTTTACCCTGCAATAGGACCCAGGTCTAATCTGAGAAAGGTGTGTCTCAAATGCGATACGATATAGTTTTAATATAATTTCATAATAACGGACAGTAACTAGCAAGCCATCTTGAAACACGTACAAGTTTATTTGAGTATTTTCCTCGTAGAAGGAAAACCTGTTTTCTTAACACATTCTGCAAGGCTACAATTTTTGCCAATTATATACAGTTGATGTACCTATTACATATAGATTGGTGTGATAAGAGAGGTAGATGTTTTTTATTTGCCTTATTGTTAGCGCGTCAAGCTGTGAGGGTCTGAGTTCGATTCCCAGTCCATCTGTGTCAATTAAAAAAACTAATTTAGCCGTGTTTGAAATTTGTGCACGAATGCTCTGTAGAAGGGCATAACCTGAGTCTGAAATAAGTCAGTATCGCTTCTGCCTACCCCAACGGGCTAAGTCGTGTGTCATTCGAAATTCAAATTTGTGTCAACACCAACCGGAGCGCGAACAAAAAAATTAAATAAGAAAGGCATCCGACCGCAACTTTTTGCCATGACACTCGCAATTTTATCAACATTAAAAACATGTTTTATAATAAAATCACAAATTGCATGTTTTGCACGAATAATATCGCGACCGCCGTTAATTTGATTACTTTTTGTCACAATACAAGTGCATTCGAACAATCACGGGACGGGTTGATATGTTTTAAATTATACGCTTTTATAGCCCACTATTTTGCTATCCTTACCGTGGTAATGTTTGAAGCGAATTTGTACCTTATTAGATTAGTGTTAAGGTTAACATTCCGTTGAGCTCTGAGACAGCAACGATCAATGTTTCAAAGAAATACATGTGAATGTTCTACCTGCTGAGACTTGAGATGCGGATGACATTATGCGTTATGGTATATGTTATTACTTTAAATTGCGTTAATAAAGGTGATCACGTTTTCCTTTTTTGTATTAAGTCTGATATTTGATGAGGGGAATTAATATTTGTTGCCTCCTTTGAGTTTAGGTCCCATCCACTTAAATATGCATTTTCGTGGATCCAACTTTAAAGCGACTAAGTTTTAATGGTTTGTTGGTTTTATTTCCTATGGCCCAATTGCCTAACTTTCATCCAAAAAAAAGTAACTCGACAAACGATGCGTGCGTGTGGCATGACACCGCGCCGCCGCACCTGCTCCGACCGGTCGGGGAGAAAGAAAAAAAAAACATTTAATCTTTTTCATTTTAAAAACAACAATTTTTTAAAAAGTCCAACCGTGGGACCCCGCATTCTGTTCATGTGTGGCGTACACTCGATTGTTTACGATAATTCCGCCGGACCCGATGACAGCATGTTTTTAAACTCGATAGAACCCGAATCCTGGCCAGTGTTTTTTTTTTAATTACCGAGGGAGGTTGGTAATTACCGGAAGCGTGTTTTTAACATTTAAAATCTGTTATAAATACTGGCCGAAATGAGGTCGGAATTTTGAAATTGCATTTCTTTTTAAATTATGCATGATGTGTGTTAATTTAAGTGCTCGCTCGCTTTACGAGGGCAACTTTATTTGGCCGAATATGTTCTTTTTTTAAATAAATCAATTTAATGAATGTTCGTGTTAATATAAACTTAAGTGACCACAGTAAAATATTAAAGAAATCGAATAAACTTTATCAGAAATGCCATAAACCAACACTATCAACGCGAAGTCGTAATTCTCGCTCTTAAGTACTCTGTAATAAAATGTTGAATAAATAATTTATAAATAATTATTTCACGAAACCGCAGTTTCGTTTCACAAATATTCCGCATCGCGTTACAGATTTCAATTAACGATAGTGTTTAACTATAATTTAAATTAACCGATCGCTGTACGTGGGATATGCAATATATTTAAAAAGTTTTTTCATTTCACTAATATTTTATTGATCCATGTAAAGTGCGTCTCTTTACGACAAGTAAATTGATTCATTAGGGTAATTACTGCTTAAAAACTTATATTGATAAAGACTCCAATATGTCTTGCATTCGAACTAAGACTGAATAAAGTCAATCAATAGAGAGAAACAAAAAAATATTCTTGTCCGTTTTTTTTTTTTGATAAAAATATATCACGGCGATTCTATTACTGTTGTGAATGCACTGCATTTGTTTAAAAAACAAATAACAGGGCTTTTAGTAAATTTAATATAAATTAAATAATTGTGAAACATTCTACCAATCTCCTCTGGTAACTAATGCATGTAATTGTCAAAAATATTAAGGGCCAAGTGACACGTCATTAGCCGTACATACATAACAATAGCTATTTAGATAGCAGCCGATAATGCGTCTGTAATTATTTCCCAAATACCTTCCCTATTAGTTTATCTTTAGTACCTTATGCGGTCCCATTAACCGCGTGTTTAAGATAAAAATGTCTATTTGGAAATTTCCAAAGGTTTTTTGTATTACGAACGAATATATTTAATTAAACTTTAATACTATAAAAATATTTCCTTGATGAACAGTCCGCTCAGTTTTTATCGCAACCGGTTTCAATTGGACGCACTATGTATGTGCGCCAGCGGGGTGAACCACGGCTCGTTCATTATTCAAATTTAGAATTTTCGAATTTATTCCTCTAATATTTTTAATGCACCGACCAGTATTAATTGCCAAAGTTCATTTATAATCGATATCGTTTTATCGATTCGGCACACTTTGATTCGATTCGAGAACCGCTCAGCCGAGTTGCACGACCAGACGTTCATTAAACCAGGTATTTAGTGCATCAAAAAATGATAAAGGACGGGCTGAACAAAGAGTTAGGTCATGCAGGTCGCGGCGGGCGTTGCACGGCTTTAAAAAATAACGCATAATCATCGTCCTCAATGCAAAAAACACATCGTGAGTCATATTTTTATACCTTTACGGAACGGCTAATAAAGGAAATTTGTTGCAGGCGAACATTAACAAGTATGTCGGTCGTTCGGAATACAATGATTAGGTGTCATTTGTTAGTTGGCGTGCACCGTGTGACGACCACTGAATGTGACACGGACGTTCACTTGTGTACACTAAATAAATTGTTTAATTTGCACCTCCGAGCAAACGGCTGCCGCGTGTGGTGTACCGCGTGAACATTCTTTAGTTTTCATTATCTTCACTCGACCTTGATACGGACTAGTTCGTGAAAACACTTAACGCAATCAGCATCAGAAAGATCCTTTTTGTGAGTTTTTCTGCGATGGTCGTAGTCACCTCAAATTCACCGGCATCTCGGCTCATTGTTACATCGTTAGTCGTGCAAATAATGTGTACAATTGTTGCAAGCAAAAGCGTGCGCAAAACCGAGCTCCGCAAATGAATTTCGACTAGGATAAACATTCTGAAGTTGACCGTGGCAAGGTCGCGGGGATCTTGAACTTGGAACAAAAAATATTATGTTCCACGTTTGAATGTTGCATTTGACTTGACTGATTGATGGAATCTCTTTGCACGCGATTGATTCGCTTTGTTTTTTTTTTCGTGGGCGTTCCATTCACGCTGCATTTTTGCGGCCAGCACGTTCTGAAATTGTTTGATTATTTTTTGTTCTATTTATACTTACGTATTGTTTTTTTTTCGTTTCAGGTCGTAGCGGCTGTTGACTTTTTGGTAAGCGTTCATAATTCGTGTTGGACATAAAAAGTGGTGGTTTTAAAAAATAAATACTGATGCAGTGCGTGGAACATTTCATTGCATTAAAGGTGCTCCAGTACTTATGTGCATTGTTTACGAATAATTGTAATTGCATACCGTTGCTATATTTATCATGCTGTTTTTAAAGAGGTAGGTACAACATTTTATTGTGATGATATTATTTTTGGCGTCGCAATTATTGTGACATCATTACGTGAATGTCGAGCGCCAACTAGTTTGTCTTAACTGTTTTGTAGTTGAATTATACCTTTTGTGAATTAAAATCTAGACTTAATTACAAAATTGGATAGGTTAACTACTTGTCCTTTAGGCACATATATTTTTTTAATTTCAAGTAATTTTTATATCGAACACAATTTCGATTTTAACGGATACCGAGATCGCTTTGAAAATTTGATTAAAATTAACAAGAGATTACAAGAACTATTCGAAACTACATAACTTATTCCCTACACCAATTTCTTATTCAAATTAAACACAAGCAGGTTAGCAGGTCCTTTCTCTTTCCCCTGTGACGTTGGTTACGGTAAAACAGTGCCATTTCCAAGTGCATCTAACGCCCCCGATATCCGCTATGCACGGCCCTGGCGGACTCGTCTCATTGTCTCACAGTGACTCACGCCATTGTGCCGAGGACAATGGGCGTCTTTGTGCATTGTGCCCTCACGGGACCTCGGTTACGTATTTTGTAATTAGTCAGCCAGTGTTTCCATGCGCTGGAAAATCGCTGGACGGCACGTCTTTGAAAGTTGCGACCGTTTTTCGGTCACGTGTCGCGGCGTGTGTGGGTCGCTTTATTTTGTTAGGGTTGTGCGTTGACTCGGTTGATAGTCAATGGGTGTTTATTAGTTTTTGTTTGGTATTAATAATTACAATTATTATAATCTAATACCTATTATAGTGAAGTGTGCAGTTAGGCGGAATTGTCGTTTATAATAAATTAAAAATTTGTCGATCTCTGGATGATTCGTGTCAATACGATTTTGCACCTTATTGCATTTTCTTTTTGTTAAGTGTAATCCTGTTTTAAAGTATACATAAATAATGCTTGGTTTTTAAACAACTTTACACACATTTTTTTTTTTTTTTTTTGTGATACGTAATGCAATATCTCATACGGCACGCGCTAGGGATCGCCCCCGAATTTAACTATAAAGGGGCAATGCGCTGGGGTCCGGTCATAATAGATATGCGAAAACTCAATCCCAAACGTTCGTAACAATAAAACCCGAACTCGATTCTGAATTCGCATCCGCCAATCGAATTTCGCCCCTTTATCGCCGAAAATACGGCACATATTTTTAAAAATCGAATTAATTCGAATTTCGAATCCCCTTCGGATTTCGGAGCCCGCAACTTGTAGGCGGGAAAAGTGGTCGTTCGTTCAGAAATGTCAAAACAAATTAGCGGTATAAATGTAAGCGTACGTGCGTCGCGAACTGGTAGAACTATTTTATCACGTTATCGATCTGCTAGGTGCGAAAAGGACGGCCGCAATATAATATGAATATGGAATCTAATTCAGAACCAGTTTTCCCCTTTTGGAGTTAGATCGATTTGTAGGCAACGGATACGTTTAAAGTTTCATGTTAGTTCGGCAATCGGTTTCTATAATTTCTTGTGGTTTATTTTTCGCTTGAAAACTATAGATTTGTCATATAGGGGCTTTGTATTTTATACTATAAATTTACAACAATTCTCAATTCACCACTTTTTGATAAACACCGAACATAAAATTAGAAGAGAACATTTGTTACAATTCCCACAAGAACAGTTACATAAATTGCTTCAAATCTTCAACATAATGAAACCACCACAAATCAACACGGCACGCACCCCCGAAAAAAAGAATCGCCGTAATCGAGCTCATTTGAAAATCGATATAACCAGCCTTATCACCAGTAATTACATCGATAACGGTTCGAAATTTAAAAATAGAACGATAATTACGATAGGTAGATAGCCGGCCAGTGCGAGCGAAAAAGTATTCGAATTACGAAATTGCTTATAAGTAATTCAAATATCGAATGATGAGTCGAGTGGGTGGCAACGCGCTTGGTGATGGGGTAAAAATTACCCTTGGGGGTAATCCGTGGGGCCAACACCCTATGTGCTAGTGATACGTGTGTGCGTGTAGTTGTTTACATGTGAAGGAGGGTATGATAATGGAGTATTTCCGCTGTCGAGTCCCCTCTAGTGTTAGTTGTAATGTGAAATTTGCGAGTACGGGTTTCAACTGAGCAGTTTGTACCGATCAGCTACCGCATTAAGCGTTATATTTTGAGTAGCGTAAAATCTTTTTACTAAAAAAAAATATTAAATCCAAAATATTATAGTTACCGCTTTAAAAAACTATAAAAATATACGAAAGCAAACACTTTCGATATATCGGCGTCCATAAACGTAACGAAACGATTTAAGTGCTCACATTAACCCCATGAAATAAACTGAAAACATTCATGTTTTCGGTCCGCGTTCAAGCTCGTAACTCATAATAGCCGCGGGAACAAAGAGAGATTAAAATTCAACTTCACACGTAATTACGCTAACTACAATGGGGTTGTATGCAAACTGAAAAATATTGGGTAGTTACTTTTTACGCATAGTCTTTAGGCATATCTTTTAAATTTACGATCAATGTAATTCCGCCCTATTTGTAATCCTAAAAGTTTATTATCTTAATATTATAGGAAAGAAAGCAAAAAATTTAGTTCAATTACGAAGAATTTAATCAATAATATGTTACAATCAGCATTAAAATATAGATAATAATGATGTAAGCAAAGACTGGTTTGTTCGTAAAAAAAAACATTTTAAAAACATTACAACACTTGCATAAAATGAAACGTTAAGCTGCCATATAAAAACACTAATAAAATGTTGAGCACCACTGCCATCACGGAGCGCATAACCGGCCAAATGTTTTGTACCCCTGCCAAAGATTTTTTAATCGCGCCTATAAAATTTGAATACTTTAGTACATCGAGTCGTAAAGGAGTACGCACGCTTGCATCGTGTTTTGGCAATGCTTTACTGAAAATGGCCCATCTCCAATAAGAAGTTGGACCTTTTAAGGCAATGTACTACTTTCCAGTTATGTCACAATTTATTATTTCAATGGGGAAGTGTTACATTCGCTACAACGATTTCGAACATAAATCGTGAGTTTTTACCTAAAACCATTTCTGCAGTGTTACATAGGTGGTATTGTATAGGTGGTACATAGGTGGTATTGCAGTATATAGCTGAATGGGAGGCCCATTGTTGGTGCATTTGTTTATGTTATGTAGGATTTTGTTTTTAATTTTTTATCTTTGTTCCATCAATAAACTTCTTTTTTCTTTCTAAAATTTCTATTATATTATTATTTTCTCCCGTTTCGAAGACTGGAGCCTTCATGGTCACGGGGCGGACTGTGTTTTTCATCCGCAAGTCAGTTTCATCTTCCTACATATTACAGTTATACTTTTTTTTTGTGACGGAAGTAATGTAATGATATAGTGTTAATGCCTCTTTTGATCAATACCTATATTTTATAAGTACAATAAAACTCAACTTATCACGTTCAGTTCTTTCTTTCAGTCTAAAAATTCACTCTTAAAGTCAACATTGTTTCCTTTGCCTCTTTCTAAGCCCAGTTAGATTCCTTAGTCTAGATAGGGTCTAGACTAAACTAGGCCCTAGTTATTCCTTCGCTAATTGTTCTAGAACCTAGACAAGGCAAATTTACAACTGACGTTACTGTCAAAGTATTGACCGTATGACGAAGTCTTGGCGTCAAATTGTTATTTATAGTGCGTTCGCGGAACATTAGTAACTGCACTCAAACACGCAACTAGGATAACCAGCTATTGTTCATCAAATAATTTCTCATGGGAATTAATGGACCAATTGGGACTGACGAATAAGAATTCAAATTTTTTCCTCAAATAATGATAAAAAAATGATGCATCGCTTCCGATGGTTCTTTAGTCTTTAACTTGTTTATGCGGTTGGTAATTTAAAAATGATATATTCTTTATTTGAATTACGATTCATTGTTTACATTCAGGGCAGATAGATGGCGTTAATTTGTGACTAAACGCTTTTCGCATTCGTTCTCCTTTCTACTTTTCTCAACTCAATAAGACTACACTAGCTACAATAATAACCACAATTGTTTTCAAATACAATGTCCACAACTCATCAGTCTTCAAAACCATTTCTAGACCTGTCCCACAAAATCTAACCACTATTATTCAGTCATGAGTTAGATACAAATACCCAGTAAATCCACACTCTTCTTCTCCACAACGTCAACCTAACCTAAAAGTTTCCCCGGAATCCGCTCTCGCTACACGGATATATCACGCGGTATTCCGTGCGTGGAGGCACTTACGGCGCGTCCGCACGCGTCGCGTGGCGTCACAATAAAGACGTTCATACATATTTAGACGGAATTAAAGCCCAAGGAATCGGACTAATCGACGATAAAACGTTACTTTCACATAAACACGTTTTACGTAAATACAACTTCCAACCGTCATGGGTTTTATATTCTTTACACATGACATGCTTTGTTGTCGCATACTTTTTGTTGATTTTCTTGTTTATTTTCTTATTTACTCTAATAGTTGAATTAATGCAGATATATTTTATGTTGTTTTTCGTCTAAAATGTAATAAGAAAAAAATCATTTTACGCACTGCACTCCATCTCGAAATATCATTACAGAAACCTCACCTTAAACATAAAAAAAAACAATAAGCAAAGGAAAACTCATCAGAATCCTTCCCGGGGTTATTTATCTACATCCCTTTCGCATCTACATCTGTAACGGGGGCCGCTAAAGCCCAGATTTGCGAACTAATTTCAACTGCAAATCCTTAAAATGAACGGGATTTGGCGAGACGCGCCGTCTGTACACACCTTTATATTCGCTTCGCGGGTAATGCAAGCACATTTTATGTTTATATATTTTTGTGTACTTCATTCTTAAATTGAATACGTATACCAAAATTGGCTTTGAAAGCATGCCTGAAATGTATTCAAATCTCAGAACTATATTAAATATTTTCTCGTCTAAATCGTGATAAAACCCGTTTAAGAGTATATAAATTATTGATTCCATGGATTAAATAAGGCTTAAGACCATCGGCGGACTCTAATATCACGAATCAATGCACTGTGTAGCACGCAGTCGCTTGTAAATTCTATAAATTGCGCATAATTCTAACATAGTGACGTTTTAGGACGTTTTTATTGAATCCAATATTTTATTATTATTTTTATGGCTCGGATAACATTATGTAAATTATCAGTCGGCATACGATATGTAGCTGGAGATGTTATATTTCAGTAATGTCTGAATAAGTCTAATTTATGTCGCCATTTTTAGATTTTATATTATTAGCTAATTTGTGATTTTTTATCGATTTATTTAGTTATTATAGTAAACATACATTTAATATCAATAGATCAAAGTCTATGAAAAGAATATCGTAGATATATATAGCATACCGAAAATAGTTATCTATTCCTGCTCTGAAGTCTTGAATTCGGGTCGGGCAATGATATTTGGATTTTTCTGATCAGTATCAGCCCGGAGTCTGGAATTTGTACCTAATATGGCGATAGGCTCGCCCCCTATCACATGGGACGGAACACACTTGGCGAAAAGTGAGTGCCCTAGTTGTACTTCTGCACACCCGAACCGGACAAAAGTTTTTTTTATTTTTTTAATTTCTGGCATTATACATTATGCCAATGTCAAGTTGTGAACCCAAACTTTGCCCATACGTATTCCCGCCACAGATAACTAATCAAATAGTTATCTGTCAAGATATAGAGATTTTATCATACCAACGTCGATACACCTATCATGACATTATCAGTATTATTTAGATATGCAAATGTATTGTTATGTAATGTGGTGTACATTGGGTGCCGGGCCGTTCCAACTGCAATGTTAAATTGGTCGTGATAGGAAACGTTACTGGAAAACTGTGGAAATTGTGGAAAATTGTTATGGATTTTGATACAGGTAAATTTTTTTTTGTAATTTTTTGTGTAAGTTTTAGACGTCTGTAATACTTGAAGTATCATTTTATATAATAATATTAGCCCTGTATTATATACTTTCCCTCTGTTGGGCACGGGCCTCCTCTACTTATCATAATTTTATAAGGAAACAGAAAATGCTATGCTTGACGTTGATTTAATTACTTATATATTATACATTTATATATAAATTATAATGTATAGTAGGTACAAACTCAGCCTTTCGACTCATACTACTGTCATAAGTGTTAAAATTAAACACTTTTTGACACTAGACATATAAAGTCAGAGTCTGTAAACTGAAGTAAAATTTTTTTTACAACTCTAAAGCTATCTTAATCCCCAAATGATTTTTACAACCAACTTTACGTATCATAATGTATGAAACGTAAGTAATACCGTCCATTAAAAGTATTTTTAAAACACATTCCCCATTACTACTAAAAGAAATACAAAGAACGATGGCAATTCCAACAATATTATCATCGCATACTTCCAACTACTTGGAAGACATTGGAACTAAGAGTTAATGTTGTAGTTAATAGCAGATGGGATGCTTATCCATATTTGAACTATACTGGTTTACGAAAATGAGTTTTACGTAATGTATAATAGAGTATATTATTGAATAACCGTGAGTATATTATAAATTCATTTTAAGCTTTCACCTACATCTCTACTTAGGGATAGGCATAAATATAATTAATATACATGGTTGGACAAATATATTTTATGTTTGTGTCACAAACTCTAGAACTAAGACTATTTTCATAATGTCAAAAAATGTGTATTCCCGCAACAAAATTTATACATAAATGAAGCGTTGATTTGGGATTGAAACCAGAGGCTTATGGGGTTCAACATTTTGAGACCAGTTGGTATATACATTTTAAGGGATTAAGGCTCATGAGGGTATCTGTATTGAAAGCTGGCCTCTAGTCTTATCATTCTTAGTCGGCTCGCTTCGTGGATATCATTTAAACATAGATAATATTATAGTAACTATTTATAGTGCATAGTAATAAACTAATCGTGTTGCGGAAACATTGTTTTATTACCAATAAATTAGTGATAGCGTCTTGTAACTATGAAAAGAGGTAATTGTATTGAGGTTAGAAAATTCATTTGTAACGAATATTTGAAAAGAGAACGATCGTTCCAATTATAAAAACCTTCACGTTTTAAATTTAAAAAAAGAACTCCTTGTAAAACGGATACGTCCATAACACCCAGCAAATTCAAAATACTGGCATACCACCCGTTGTCTCGCTAATTATAAAGCGGGGTGCAGACGTGTCAGTTGTTACGCTTTTGTTACGGCTCATTAAAACTGAACTTTAAAGAACATGTGCCCATCGCCTTAAGCCATCGCTCGAGGTCGCCCGTTTAGCACCTGTACATGGCTTAAGACTTAGCCTTTACGTGTGAACAGAGGAATTAAAGGGCTTTATTTAGTAGGTGTTAATGTTACTTTGTAAACGATTATACTAACGTTACTTTGTATGTGTTGAGGGATGTGTAGTCTTATGTATGAGTTATTCTTTCTAAAGAGACTTCACACGAGCATCAGTACAACAGATTCATGCAAATCCAGTTGAACAGTAGATCTCGTTAACAATTCTCGCCGCATCTTTCCCGCATACATTTCGTTAAAAATCTCACGGTATTAACATATTTCAATGTCAAACGGCAATAAATCACAAAACGTTAACCCTTCAATATTTCCACAACATTCGCTACCGTAAAGTTTAAGAATTATGCAAATCGCTAAATTCCCACGGGGTTTCGATTTGCATACAACTCTAAAGGGTTTCTGACTCCGCAAACTGATAAATATGTTAATGGTGGACACCTAAAGAAATTAATAAGGACCCGGCCACAGCTGTTATATTCAAATGTAAATTCCGAATGGTCGCACGCACGATGAGTTAGAATTCGCGTTAGTTTAATCTTGTCGCCGATTTGTGAAGGTCGTGTGTGATCGGTTCAAAGTTACGTGATTTTTTGTGTTGTATTTTTAGACATACATCGATGTATAAAGGCCCTTATGTAAGTTTTTCTACTAAACTGTCTACGGATAATGCAATGTATTAGATCTAAAAATGTTTTAGTAATAAAGCCTAGATGTAGTATTATAAAATTCTATTGTGTAATTCAAAAAAAGAATGAAGATTAAAAATTTGAAAAAGGAACAAAGAAAATTTTAATGCAGTACGAAGAATGATTTAAAAAGAAGTAAGAAGATGTCTTCGACCTGGTGATTGCCACTAGCGAGGTATAGAGTTCCTACGTGTCCTGTAACTGTAGGAACTTCATACCGTGCTCTTGGGATTGCCAGTTATCTACAGAGAACATTCTAGAAGAAACAGAAGATTCTAGAAGAAAAAAAAGTGAAACTTGAATTACTGTATTATTAATTAATTGTATTTATTATAGTTACTGTTTCACGTATTATCATAAAAAAATGACTTCTGTTTTTGTATATTTATGTGTACATTATTGTTTGTATTATTTTTATTAGTTTGTAGCGAGCATGTAAATGAGACTGTTTCAAAAAGTTTTCTAGAGATACATTATAAGGTAAATTGTATCATTAAGTTAATAATATTAGTCCTGTATTATATACTGTCCCACTGTTGGACACGGGCCTCTACTACTGAAAAAGATTAGGCCTTTGTCAACCGCGCTGACCTAGTGCGGATGTGCAGGCTTCTCATCATTAACTGGGTAAATATGTTATCTTCTAAAATCTAAATCATAATTTGTAAAGTATTCAAACATCAGACTAACAAACGCCTCGGTTGTCTAGTTGTATTGCATGCTCTGTACTGTCCTGGGATTGAATCCCAAGTCAAAAAAAATAATCTTGGGTTTTACTACTCAATATCAGTCCAGTCTGGAATTTGTTTCCGATTTGGTAGGATCTACTATCACATCATGGGACAGAACACACATCGAAAAGTACGTGCCATGATTGCACCCCTGCCTACCCTTGCCTGCCCTCCGTAGATATAGGCGTGATATGTATGTGTTGATACATAAAATCATCTTTAAAATGTGTATTAATTACTTGTAACGACAAAGTCAATTTGGCAAGTTTATGCAGTCTTTAATACGAACCAGTAATTTATTCTTAGTCATAATTTTTTTGTAAACCGTACTTACTGTCACTTACAAGATTTATTAAACCACCCCACTTCAAGTGTTATAAAGAACAAATTAAATTAAAATTAAACCCGTATATTATCACGTAATTACAAAGTTTACACGGACATGCAATTAGTACATTAAACTATATACGAGTATGTACGAGTGTATACGAGTGTGTACGAGTGTATACGAGTGTATAAGAGTTAAACAATGGCGTACGCCGGCGGAGGTCGCGTGATAAAAGTTTTATAAATAGAAAATAAAAATTATTTAACACTGGCCGTATAAAAAAAAACTTTTCAATGGATTTTATTTTAAACCAACGCTGTAAGATGTTAAGAGTTGTTTTACAATGTTCAAGTAAACATTACCCTCCAGGAATAAGACAGCTAAATATAATACTAACTAGCGACCCGCCCCGGCTTCGCACGGGTGCAATATTTCTCCACTAATTAACGTATGTTATTATACATAAAAACCTTCCTCTTGACTCACTCTATCTATTAAAAACCGCATCAAAATCCGTTGCGTAGTTTTAAAGATTTAAGCATACAAAGGTAGGGACAGAGAAAGCGACTTTGTTTTATACTATGTAGTGATTAGGAAACTGTAAGTTGACAAAATGTGTAATATTTCGTCGTAAGCATTACCGGAGACTAATAAGTTAAGTTCAATAACACGAGTCAACATGTCCTTTTTAACCAGAACATACCAGTTTGAACAATTGGCCGCAGAAATAGACTACTACTCTCAAACAACTATTAAAATTACTTATATAACTATGGACATTTTAAATTAGGGATAAAGTTTATACAAAAGACAAGGTACAAACCGAAGTAACCATATAAATATACTATAAGCCCTGTATTATATACTTGCCCACTGCTGAGCACGGGCCTCCTCTACTACTGAGAGGGATTAGGCCTTAGTCCACCACGCTGGCCTAGTGCGGATTGGTAGACTTCACATTCCTTCGAAATTCCTATAGAGAACTTCTCAGGTATGCAGCTTTTCCTTCATCGTTAAAGCGAACGATAATTCACAAAGAATACACACATTTTTTAAAAAAGTCAGAGGTGTGTGCCCTTGGGATTTGAACCTGCGGACATTCGTCTTGGCAGACCATTCCACACCCAACTAGGCTATCGCCGCTTTGTTCTTATGTTGATATGAAAATACCTTTATGATACCTTTTATAATGGAGGAGGTGTTATTCTAAGTTACCAGATACAGTCAGCTACAAAAGTAGCTGAACAAATTGAAAATTTCAAATCGCCTTTAATCTTTTGTGTCCGTATCAACAATAATTGTTTGGTAGTAGTAGTACTAGTATTATTAAAAATCTAGTTTCTATTTCCTTGAAGTAAGAGTGGCGATGAGTGAAATTTTCCGCAAAGGAAACCTAGGAAGGAATATAGGTACTAATATTCATTAATATGGTATGCAAATCGTTCTAATGATAATTAGATTTTATATAAATTTAGAAAGGGAAGCCGATAGGAATCGGCCTATATGGATCCTTCGCCACTAGTATGTTATTTGTAAATTAAGCAAACCTAAATCCAAACATCTAACATGGTCGATCTATCTCCAACCTAGCCTATGTTACGCAAAATAAAGCTACTTTTTAGTAATATAATATTGATACGCCAACGAACAATTGAGCAAACGGACAAAAATATAAAAAAATATTTTAATTTCTGTTACGTATTTCTTTAGTCTTTCACGTATTTATTCCAAAAATATATATGTAGACACGTAAAATTACTTACATTATTTACTGTAATGTTACAAATAGTTATGTATGGTGTATGTTTTGTTGGCTGTCCAAATGAGTAAATAAATAAATAAACTAAATCTACGATTTCATAATGTACAGGTTTTACTGTATGATATCACATTCAGGGCTATTTTGACATTTCGTTATTAAATGAGTACATTGACCTGTCTTCTTGGAAACACGTTAGCATAAGTTATTCTAACTATAGATGTAAAACAAAATATTTTGAACAAAATAAATATTTATTTATTAAATTAAGACGCAAAATAGACTACAATAAAAAACTATAAAATATTATAAAATTTAAAAACATAGAACTGGATTGTATTCCTAAATTTTGCGCCTTTATACCTTGGTATAAGTAGAAGTAAGTAATTAACTATAAATATTTAAAGTGCGGACTAAGATAATTTAAAGCTATTTAGTGTATAATTAAATATTTTAAAAAAATCATTTTATAGTTAAATTTTAAAAAGTAATTATGATTTTAGATGCCCTAAGGCTATTACTATTACACGAAGAGAATTTGTAGAAGCGGCACTATATTTTGAGTCTTAAAACCACTTACACACACCATATCACACTAAACTACAAAATGTTCAGAAAACTGACACCGGGATTTTTGTTAAAAATATTTGTTATTCATGGATGATTTTTAGCACAGTGTTAGCAAAGATAAAGACGAATATATGCATTAGGCAATGTTAAAACGATTCTATATTTAGTCAAGAAAACTAATTAATTAATACTTTCATGAAAGTCGGTCTCAATCAGTCGCACTAAGGTATATTTAGGGATAAAATTTATCATAACAATTTTACTAGTGTGGAATTATGTATTTTATTAGAAGGTTGAGCAAGTAAATGATTGTTTAGAGAGATTTTATTAGAGGGTTGTGTGATTAAATTATCGTTTAAAGTAAGTGATTGTAATTATTATCTAGGCATTCAACTATTAAGAGCCTTGGATCATAAGTAAGCAGAGCTTTATATAGAGTTTTTGACGGTGTACAAGTATCGCTGTTTTGGATACATTAAATGCACAATCATGAAAGGTAAGATTTTTTTATTATATTGTACCAACATGCTGGCGGTACACAAGGTTCAAATTTGCAAAACATTTTATCCGAAAAATGACTGTGACATTAAACAGAAATGCAAAATAATCTGATTGTAAAATCAGCCCTAATAATATTAGTGTAAAAACGACCAACGGCGGCTGAGCCGAACGCACTTGATGTAAGTAAAATAATTTCAGATAATTATTAAATTAATAATTCATTCAAAAAAACTTCGTTTTTGAATCTACGCTAAATATATATTAAGTTTTTCACCGTCTGCTATGTGGTTTGACTACAAAGACTATCAGACTGTGCAATGGTTTGCAAGGTTATTTTCATTTGCCTTTTGTGCAGTTTTCTTTTGAGTAATCTAATTATGGCGAGAAGAGAGTGAACCATTGTTTTGACACACCAAGACAAACAGACAAAAGCACAGAGTTTTGTGATACATTAAATATTTCCTTAGACATTCCAAGTCAATTCACGTAATCGTAGTAGATGCAGGACAAAATGTAATAATAATTTGTTTTATTTAAACTTAGAACCTCTTTAGAGCGGTATTTAATAATTAATTATAACCAAAACTTTGCCAATGCCAAGAATTTTAACTGAATAGAATTATTGAAGTAACACTATTATACGGATTTTATCGCGGTTCTGTATATTAAAATTTTCTCCCGACGTTTCGATGACTTTGCAGCCATGGTCACGGGGGGACTGAGGTGTCCCTCGTCCGAAAAGTCAAAGTTACAATATGTACCAAAATTTTACAATTATTCAACTTTTTAAATTCCTTTAGCTGTTGACGGTGCAATCTGCGGAGAATGAGCTCATAGTTTATTGAAGCCTGTTAGTCGGTCTTTTGGGTTCCGATTTAATTAAATGTAGAACTGGATCCCAGGCTTGTGCTTCCAACCATCTTCTCTATTGAAATTAGAATGTTTTTTAATTTCAATAGCCTTACGAATATATAGATAGCCTTCTTGCGAGAGTTCAGCAACTGCAACACAGTTAAGTGGATTTGGATGAAATTTGGCAAACGTATAGACTATGTCCTGGTTTAACATATAGGCTACTTTTTATACCGGTAATTTGCTCCTATAGGAATTAATGCCATTTTCAATCTATATTTTTAAAAGGATGGCACTGGCGTAATACAGTTGCTGCAGTGTTTTAGGGACTTTGTAGCGGGAAGGCAGTCGATACAGGCGAAGCCGCGAGCAACACATAGCATTATATAATATTGATCGAAAATATATAATTGCTAATACGTATAATATTATTTTTGAAACCACGTGTGTCATTATAACTTTACAAGCAAAGACATTAAACTATATAGTTAGTTATAGATCAGAGCCAAATTTTACCTCCAAAAGTTATTACAATTGGTAATAAGTCGCTATCTTATTTGAAATGCCCGTATGACATGTCACAGCGTCCTTAGATATTTATAATTTATAAAATATCAATATTCGCATTAAAACATGCAAATCATGGTAAGAAAAAATATGAAGTACTTTACATTGTTGTTTTGCTATTTCCCGGTAGATTGAGTAACCATCACATTAGCCCAATATTTTTGTTTAACAATCTTCCTAATGTCCGCTCTATATAAACAGAGCTTTGTTTACAGCAAATATAAAAGTATACTGATAACAAAATAGATTTTAATTTGGTATCAATACATTATTGTGTTACCATTACCATAAATAAAAATAGTCGTATCCTTAAAACTTAAACGAATATATCCGTAAAATAAAATGTTATAATGAAAACGATCATGGCCGGTTCCAAGGCGCATACTTGACGTCTCACTCCGTCCTAACTATAGATTTATTGACATTTGAAACAGTTTACATACATTTGTGTCTAAAATAAAGTACGAAATTATGTGAGCGACTGTTATTTATAGCGTATCTCGCGGTTGGTCACATGCCGATTTTGGATTCCACGCGTAAATTATTTGTTATATTTAAATACTTTATTTTTATTTTTGTTGACTGTGGAAGATATTTTGAGGGACGAAGTCAGAATGTTGTGAAAACACATTCTAATAAGTGTGTTTTTTTATTTAGCAAGAGGCGTAATACAGAACACAATCATTATTAACAATACTTAAGCATTAAATTACATTAAGACTAGATTGCTTTCATTAAACCTATGCCCTAATTGAAATGAAACGGACTAGACTCTACAAGACTAGTTGGTCGTATACCAAGGAGATGGACTGACCAAGTTAAAGACTCGTCATCCTCTAAATTCTACACAATCGTAAAAGACGCGCTGGACAGAAACCGGTGGAGCAGATCATACGCTCCAGATGCAACCCTGATGCTGACTACGATCCTCAGATATAAGGGACCGACTAGAGAAAGAGACTCTACAGCAACAATGTTATTGTCTAGGATGTCTTAGTTGTTTTACTCATACGTGTTTTTCTAAGATCTTTTCTGAAACGATTACAATACGCATCAAGTTTTAATACAATTTAAGGATAAAAATATAGTATACTTATCATGATTTATGCATCCAATGTAAAAGCTAGTTAGGATTTTCATAGCAATCTAACATAAGGCCTTTCGTCCTGGACACATTCAAATTTCAACAAATACTTTCGATTATATGATGGTAAATATCCAGTACTTAGTTCTAAAATAATATAAAAATAATATCAGCTTTGCATTATATACTGTCTTTCTGTTGGGCACGGACCTCCTCTACTGCTGAGAGGGATTATGCCCTAATCCATCACGCTCCCCTAGTACAAATTGGCAAACTTTACATACCCTCAAAATTATTATAGGGAACTGCTCAGGTATGCAGGTTTCCTCCCCAAGTAGTGGTAGCGACAACGCGTTTTTCACTCGCGAAAAAAAAATGCCCAATCACTATAAACACCATGTGTTAACACATTATTCACACTAACAGCAGTTATTGCGCAATCCTTCGTAATCCAAGATGTCCAACCGGTTTTGTTTAAAAGTATATTCTTTGGTTACTGGCAGATATAATTATAGGGCCTCTTGATTTTAATTTATGCTTGATTCCTTCGTAATGGAATTTCGGCCACGGCAGGCAATCTCAACTGAACAGCCAGGTACGCAGGAGATATTATAGTGCACAAGTGTGCGCAATACACAGATGCACTTTCTGTTCCTTCACTCATAGTCCGGTGAGGTAATCCTACATGACCGTAGAGAGATCAGGCATTAGACCATCGGCTTTACGTGCTTTCCTAGGCACGTAGAGTATCACACCGCCAACTTCCTGACTCCGGGCTGCAGTTGAGTGATTTATTTGAAAACTTCGACATAGTATATTTTTCAAATCTAATTATAATAGATATTAAGTTCATGAGGTTACTGTAAAACTATTGGGAAGCATGCTGAAACACAGATGTTCAACCTAGTTCGGCATATGGAGGCTTATCATTGCTTTGTCAGAATCTTTAGAGCCTATATTTTTGTATAAATTATTTCTAATTTTTTGTGTCAATACAATATTAGTATACATATTCTTTATTTTCAAGGTTCCTTTATTTACATTTTTATATATAAAAAACTATGCATATAAAAATATTTAAATAATCACCCTCCGATAACTTAACCAACGAGGGCCAAGCCCAAGGGATTTCAAGAGGAATCATCTCACAATGCGAATTGTTATTATTATCCATGCTTTATGTTTGCTAGACTACATACAGCTTTAGACGATATAATGTGAAAATGTTGTTTGGAATTGATGACATCTATATATATATAAAAATGAATCTCTATTTCCCTTGGTCACGCCATTACGCGTGAACGGCTGGACCGATTTCACTATACTTTTTTTCTATTGTTTGTTATTGTTAGGAGAAGGATCTTATGAAAGAAAAAATTAAGGAAGTTGGACGGAACGTTAGAAAATTTAAGAAAAGTTAATTTCAGCGATTGACAGAATGCGCGCTGCAAATTCATAGTTAAGACGGGACAGCGTCTGTCGGGTCAACTAGTGATAAATAAAAACAAATTGCTAAGATTTATTCTACGTTAAATAATCTAATACTAGGTACGTCGTCATCTCCAAGTTAGAAGACGCACGTAACCATTACGGGCCTGTTCACAAGTTACGTGTTTTTTTGTCTCAGAATTTAGATGGGAATAGGACTTGGAGACTTGAACCAAAGGCGGTTCACTGCTCACTACGTTGTTAACATAATGTATTTTTCTTAATTAAAGCAAATATGTTGTTAATATAAAAAAAATATCATCTTCCTCAAAAAATATCAAAACTATACCAAATATTTAGTTAGAAAATACTTCATACCGCATTGCGCTTATGATAGTAAGACATTAGTTGGTCCGGTACACCGGCTATGATGCCCTTAAAAAAAGCATATACAAAAAAATATATATTTGATATTATATGTTTCAATATTGTAATATTAAGTAGTGGATTAGTTAATAGTTAATATAGTTAATAGCGACAATATTGTATTAGGTTTAATTTACCTGTAAGGATATTGTCAAAATGAGGATAAATAAATAAATAAATGCTTGAGTCACCGGCCACAAGAACAAAATAGTACCTAACCTGAAATTTCCGTCTAAGAGAAATATTGTAAAAAAATATTGAAAGGAAATATAATAGCAACAAGCGATAAGGCTCTCTCTTGAAAGAATGGCCTTGAGCATTCATTTTATACATTTACGGCGCACGAATTACGGACGGGAATAAAAATTTACAAATAATTGCTTTAAATATATTCATATATTTCTTTATTTGCATTTTTAACCTAATTATTAGTTATGGTGTGCATAAGTCAGATAGATATAAGACCACAATAGTCATGGACACAAGAAGTATTATAATAATAATAATAATAATTGATTGCCAATAAGCCTGATATTGTGATAGTAGATCGATTGTCGCGCCGGGCAATACTTGTTGATGTCACCATTCCGCATGACGATAACCTTGTTAAGGCCGAAAAAGATAAATTGTCCAAATATTTAGACTTGGCACATGAGGTTACCGACATGTGGGATGTGGACTCTACAATTATTGTCCCGATTGTCGTTTCTGCGCATGGATTGATACCAAAGAGCCTCGACCAACATCTTCGGAAGCTCTCAATTGGCCGTTGGGTCGGAGGCCAGATGCAGAAGGCAGTATTGCTGGACACGGCGCGCATTGTGAGGAGATTCCTCACTTTGAATCCCTAACCGCCGGTGGCCTGGGTCTTGCGCTTCGCCATCGGAGGGTCATACATTTTTTATATTTTTATATGCATGTTTTATTTTTTAAATGTATATGTAAAAATGTAAAAAAAAATACCTTTAAAATAAAGAGAATTGACCATAATAATATCAGCTCTGTATTATATACTTGCCCACTGCTGAGCACGGGCCTCCTCTACTACTGAGAGGGATTAGGCCTTAGTCCACCACGCTGGCCTAGTGCGGATTGGTAGACTTCACACACCTTCGAAATTCCTATAGAGAACTTCTCAGATGTGCAGGTTTCCTCACGATGTTTTCCTTCACCGTTAAAGCGAACGATAAATTCACGAAGAATACACACATGATTTTAGAAAAGTCAGAGGTGTGTGCCCTTGGGATTTGAACCTGCGGACATTCGTCTTGGCTGTCCGTTCCACACCCAACTAGGCTATCGCCGCTTATTAGAAGTATTAAGAACGCGAAATTGTGTTTCAAGAAATACTTCAGACTTTTTTCATTTTGGTTAATAAAAAAACATGATTTTTGGCATAGGAAATGTTTGTAGTGGGAGACCGGTCTTTAGTACACGTAAATACTCTTTACTTGTCGAACTTCCGGAACAGACATTATAACGTGCCAAGGAGCAAAACGTACTCAGAAACTACTACGAAGCAAAACGTTCTCAAAAACTACAGTCGACTATAATGACTTTATACAATTCGCACGTAATTATTTTTTATTGAATTGCTAGACGAACTTGCCATTCCCTGATGGTAAGCGATACGACCGCCCATAAACAGTAGAAACACCATCCAACACTTTGAACTACAACGTATTGTTTGGTATTCCACTGAACTCGCCATCCTGAGACATGAGATGTTAAGTCTTATTAGTTCCAGTAGGTTTTTTTTTTATTTATTCATTTACACATTTTAAAAATGGATTTCAATTCACCGGTACCAGTAAACCTAAAAGGGTTTGTCTTGGCACCTAATATTCGAAGCTACATAACGATATATATTTCGCATGGAAACAAGTGTTCGAAAAAGACAAAGTAACTAGTAGTTATCACCTGTTAAACTGGCTTTTAAAAGTTGTTATAATTCATAAAATAAATTTGATAAATGATTGCAGCAGGTGTATCTTTAAAAATTCATTCCTTAAATATTTAAATTATTAAATCGTGAGAACCAAATGTGATTTATTAAAACATAATACAGGTTTCATTATATATTGGGTTATTTTGTAAATATTTTATTTATATCCTCTAAAATATGTTTATTTTATTTAACGAACTGTTATAACTGCTTTTATGATTAAAATATAACTGCTTTGAATCACTTTACATTTACTAACAGTTATATTTGCTTATAAATATTTCAAAGATAACTGCTTGCGTTTATACACTATGAAGATCTACGGCTAAAACTTTCCTAAAAGTATTTTTTTTTTTTATATTTTAAAAGGATTCTGAAAAAGATATACGGGCACGCCAAAGTGCCCCACTGCACGTGATGGTAAGTGGAAAGGGGTCCAAAAGAATTTCAACTGACAAGAGATGATTACCCCTTGACAGTCGACACAATTATGTCGGCCTGTTAGAACCGGGTGTCAATAAATTTTTACGACCAACAGACAAGGGTTAGCTCTCATATTTTATGTGCCAAATTTTGCACACGAGTTTCATAAAAACCGTAGTTTGAAACTGTTTTTTTTTATTTTTGAGTAAATCCAATCGACTACATCATCTGGCCTCTACAATTTTCTGCTAAACATAAGGCTGCCTTAAGATTTACAGAGCACTCTGTTAGAAGATGCCTGTATCTAGCAAGTTCTCGTTCGTTCATCTTGAAGCTAGTCCATCTAGAAATGTACACTTCGACGAGCACCGAACCCGAATTTCTATAAAACCCGATTTTCATATTTTCAAAAATATTAGACATTAGTTGCTTTTTGAAACGTGAAAGAGTTTCCAATTAGAATTTCAATTATAGCATACCAAGTTTTTGAATTTGCCTTCCATTTTTAGACATAGCAAGTAAATAAGTAAACTGCACTAAACAAAATAAAAAAAACTACTTGTATTACTGTAACTGTACACCTTTGAAAGCAACACTAGAGTTTCTTGCCCGTTCTGTGGTAGAAACTGCTTTCTGAAATGGTAATAGATTAAATATTTTACTAAATATATGCATTAGTCCTTCAACTATCGCAACCTACATGGCTTGTATTAAAGCGCAAAACTCACTCCAGAACGCCTGATCGACATCAATTCCGGAAGGCACAAACCTCGCGTGATACCTGCACAAACAAATCATATACAACAAAAAAAATGCACCGCATTTTACTTAGAAACAGAACAAAACTAACAACCGCGATTATCACTTTATAAAAATTTTCTAAGCGACAAAAAATCCGATCGCTGTGAAATCAACTTAGCCCATACCACATTCGTATTTAATTACGGCGAGAAAGGTTTTTTACGGAAACTTTATTGGTGCCTGTCACGTCATTTTCGTATACTACCCTCGGTCGGGGTATAGCGTGAACGTCTTAACCGACTGCGCACGGAAAATATGTTTTTCAGTTTGCTATTTGACGGGGAATTCGTGTTATGCGGCCAGTTAAGTGGTTATTGTTAATTTATTGGAACTATGGGTTTAATACAAACCTGCACGTGACTAAGGACTTTGATTTATCGTGTTTAGTAATCAATTTCCTGACAATTTTTAAGCAAATTAGATATTTTTTATTACTTTATTAAGCCAATGGCGGTTGTATATTATCTAAGTTTTGTATTCTTAAAACTCACTTCTTGTAGATATAAAGGTAATTTGTGGATGCTACAAGAAAATAAGTGTTTTAAGTCTAATGGTGTATAGTGGCTTTCGATAAGGTTCATGGTCCATTCTAGATCAAGAAATAGTTCTTCACGACTTGATCAATAATTTCCCAAAGGTTTCATGTGAGGCAGGCGACAAGGTATAAAATAAATTAAATATATTCTCAATAATAATGATGCGTTGGAGTGGAATCAGGACAGGCAGAAAGGGACTGTCATATAAAACTTGTTTGCACTTCTAAAATTCATTTCAAATGCCTAACTGATCACTTTCAGTCAATGATAAATTCCGATAATTTTAATACGTATATGCTATCGATAATCGTACTTAAATTAAGTTTTGTTGTCATCTTTGAAAAATATACTAACTCATCGTAATATTTTTTTAGATATTGTAAAACTATTTAGCTTTTGTAACCCATTGTTCAGCCTTTAATATATAAAAATAAAAACATAATAGCACCTTCATTGACAATATATTCTATGACTTCTCGCTTGAACTATTAAGAATTCCTATAGCATTATTCCTGTACATTAGGTCTAAAAATAAATAATGATCTATTGCCTGATTTATATTTACCTCAAGTAACGTCAATGGGCTACTTAGCACCACATTAACTACATTATCTATTGAATGGTCACTTTTAACTCTCCTTTAAAGTTAATGAGAATAGACAGAACGATACTAATCACTCGGGTTCCGTGGCTTCAGTTACCATTTTAAATGATGTTTCATTCAAAAACAAATTACAAAATATTAAATTTCGAAACGTTCGCCGGATACTTTATCGCCGCACGCATTTACATAAACCATTGTAGTTTTATGGACACCGTTACGGAATCCCAAATATATGTAGAGACCAAAAACTGGTCGGGTTCAACGGTCTCTACTCATTAGTTTCTGATCACACGCGTTTGTAATATCACAATGTTATAACCACAACATCAAATGTAGACAAAAATATATTTTTCGACGTATATAAATAGAGGTGATATTCCAACGGAAACATATATTTAACATTTTTTTCCTACAGGTACGTAACTGGTTCTGAATGTAGACGCTTGAAATGATAAAATTCCTCCGTTGGGCACTTATAGATTAGGAAATTCTTCTAAACTATAAGTTTGAAATGTTTATAGGGACCGCCGCGAGCCGGTCCGCGCCGGTCCCATCTGGTTATTACCAGATAATTTCGGTTGAATTCTAAGTTCGTTTCATTTGTATGAGCGCGGCGAATGAGCGCCGTGAGAGAATGTCACTCAGAAACATCCCTGAATTTGCATTGAATCGATTTAAAATTAAATATTCTACACTCAAAACAATCGAGTTTGGTAATTTACAGATTCTTTGTTTGTTAATCATACTGTTTAGTGTTCGTGGGACGCGGGCGACCCATCCCGCATGAGGCGACCTCGGTGATGCACTAATTGGCCGACCGTTTAAAACTGTGACGCTTCTGACACTAACTTATAATAATAATTACGTGTCTTCGCTGCACTCATACTATTTATAACTCGTTTGTAGAATTATTTTACCAATATTTAATACAAAGAAACGTGAATTAATCTAAAACGTGTAGAAAGTCAATTTAACTGGAAATATTTCTTATATCCATGAAGCAATAAACCTAAAACCAGCACCCGTTAAAAGCAAAATCAAATTCATAATAAATCTCATTGAAAAATTTCAACCAACATAACATTTTAGTAACAGAAGCTTATCATATACGTAATTTCATTAATGCTATACTAATTCAATTACCTTATGTGCTGATATAAAAACCAAACATACCAGTTAACTGTAGTTAACATTGAAACACAACTGACTGACTATGGCTTTATTGTCTGCAACGCGGTTAACTTAGCACAAGCTTGTGTTTTTTGAACGATTCACACCTCAAGGTTCATGGACGAACATTTCGCAATGGCGTATGAATGAAATGAACTAAAACTACTTCAAAATTATGATGAATAGTATTAGTCAAATTTACAATGTTTGAATTTGAAATTAGTTACCAACATCTTTAGAAGGAACGCACTTATTATAGAGCCGAAAGACGCCACAAAGACAAGGATCCCTTGATAGCAAGCAATCACATATCTAAAAGCCAAAGGAATCCTGCATAACCGACTATCATATTCAATCATTATGCATCCAGCAGTTCAACTGACAACAGCCGTTTGATCTTCCCAACTTTATCGCCGAAGACAAAATTGAAAAATACCAACAAATACTTTAGTACATTGACAAAGAAGCATCGTTCTGCAGTCTAGGACACAAGATCCAATTAACATAACAATTTGCGCTTCCCACTCGTTGTGTATGCCAATGAGCGCCGTCGTGAGGGCGGGCACAATTTATTAATATATGGCGTTGGTGTTATGTGCAACGTGGATTATTTTTAGGTCACGCAACGTACTTGCCTAATGAGATTTATGAATTATGCATGCAAGTGCAACGGATGCTTTGAACGGAATTAATCTTTGTCTTTAATATATTTGGCTTGCTTCGAGTTTGGCCAATTTGTGCAAGGGTTCATTGTTATGGTCTAACGAGTTTGTGTTAGCAAATTAAAATATTTTAATCACAATTTGTATGTTTGGATATATTGAAATATGCGGTAATAAGGTTTATATCGGAGTTGCATATTCCCGTAAACATTTAAAAATTTACAAGCAAGACAAGATATGTTTTAAAAATGAAATGTGCATAAAAACATGGATACAGTGGTATGCGAGCTACTTGTATAAAATCACTAAAACAACTACATTTGTCCAGCAATTTAGCAAAGTTAACACTAACACGCTACGTTAAAAATAACCGTGGAACTGTCCAACGCAAACTGAGCCCTGTGTCTCACACCACACGACACCCATTCGGGTACTGGGAGCAGGTCGAAACCATTCCCTTGGTTGATTTCCTACAGCACGCCGGGATGAGGTCGCAAAGTGGCTGATGCACGCAGTTCGGTATCGCCTCGTACGATATGTATGTCTCCTGAACGGCCCCTCCTAGACATTTCGGAATGAGGATACACGGCGGGTCATGACGGCAAAACATTTTCATTTGAGGTTTTACTTGAGTTCCTATTGAGTCTCTCGCAGTCAGTTCCACATATTTTCTAGTACATAATGGTACTTCGGGACATTTTGGTTTATGTTCGCATGTACCCGTTGTTTTGTTATCTCTACCTTTCTGCATCAGGCATTCGGGAACCTTCGGACACATCGGTACATGAACGCAAGAGTTTTGCAACTTTGGATCGTATTTTGGCTTGTAACAGCATCGAACAACTTCGCACGGGGGCTTGTGATTGCAAATACTTTGGATAATTTTCTCCTTTTTCTGATCCGGGGCAGTCCCCAAGGCAGTATCAGTACACTGCCTTACCTCTATACATTGAGCATGGTATTGCGAGTATTGCTCTTGCTTCTGTTTCGGTTTCTTTGCTTTCATATATCCGCGGAATAAACTGTCCTTTTTGGTCTCAACTACTGGCCAAGCGTTAACGGGTGCGGCGTCTGCGGGCTGAGTTAAATTTAGGCAACCGTTAATGAGTATGCAAGGTGGGTTGTGAATGCACAGAATTTCCCCATTGTATTTATTAGCGACGGCATCAGCCATGTCATCGTGGGGCTGTTGGCAGCCGCAGACACTCTCTTGTACTGGTACACACTGTTTTTGAATGGTTGGCTTCGGACGTTTTGGAGGATAACATTCGCACTGAGTGGCTTCTGTCTTTTGCCTTTTGTCTGTATTAAAATTGTTAGCAAAATCTCTACACGGGTTACGGGGGTAGCTGATATTTGTTTCGCTGCACGGACAATCGTCGTCTAAATTGTAATTTTTACGAGCATATCTAGTTTCTGTGTAAGGTCCATATGCACTGGTGTCAAAATTAACAGGACAACATTGTATAGCGAAGTCTTTGCGTTGACTCTGTCTGAATTCGTTTAGTTTTCTTGAATTACCTTTTTTGTTAAACTTCTCTAAGAGATAGTCCCAGAACCCTGATGATGTTAAAGACAATTCTGAGGTCATGGAGTTGTTAAAGTCTTGCGGTGGTCCTTTTGCCACTTTATACTGGCCCTGGTTCGACGTAGTATAAACATGATACAGACTTTGTTTTGAGGGAAATTGCTGACAATGATGTTTTCGATTCTTATTATACTTTAATTTCAAATTCGCTTCTTTTAATTCTGATTGCAATCGTTTCCTATATTTCCTTTTCTTTAACTTCTCTAGTTTCTCAGTTTCATCATCAGATACCGTCACGTTACATATAATGTTAGAATACACTCTCTTAAGTGACTTACTGTTATCTTGTAGGACTTGTGGAGCATTGGTGGCAAACTGCTTGCCGTGCATGACGCCTTTTATCTCGTAAACGGGCTGGACTGTGTAGTTTTGTGGTCGACTTTCCTTTTTTCTCCGCCGCCGCGTGTTACTACATTGTACTTGGCAACTGTTATCTTTATATTCGTTTTTGATCTGATTTTCCTTTGGAGACAACTTGCTAACGGACCGACCGAACATACTCGACAAACATGGTATAACTTTGTGACGAATTATTGACTTTCTCTGCTTATTCTGATTATTTTGAATATCACTTTTCCTGTCGCCACTCTCTGCCAGTTTTCCGTTTACATTTCTGTTGTTAAGCGTACTTGTTTGCACTATTTTTTCTTCCAAATTGTGAAAATTATTGTACTTGTGTTTTTTGAGGGATTCATGATTCGTATAAATTTTACGGTTCAAATTATCTTTATGTTTCTTTGTAACTTTCTTATTTTCTTTTGTGAGTAGAAATTGGTTGCTGTCTTTAGGAGTTATTGATGGTATGCTTTCCTCGAACTCTGAACTCTCTGAGTGTTCCTCGAAGTAGGCAGGGTCGTACGTCACCAAGAAATCCCTGTGTATATCATTCATTTTGTTAATTTACATACACAGACATATTTATTTTTTCACATTTTTTATTTTATTTTTGTTGTTCACATTTTTTACACTTTGAATTTTCCACATTTTTACGTCAGTCAATATTGAAGCGTGTCCGTTTTTTGACGTACCTTTATATTCTTTCTTTCTGGTCACGTTAGTAAAGAGGCCATTCTCATTAAGCACAACCAAAAATCATCAAACGATAATTCACTAAACAATTATACATATACACCCATACAACATTTATATGATCTCTATTAAACATATTAATACCTACATATAAATACCATCAAGATACCTCCACGTACTCCAAAAATTATCACATACCTGACTAAACCCGAAAGCTCAAAACAAAATAATTAAGGGTAGAAAAATTCATAATCTGTCAAAGGAATTGTTGGCGCATTGTTGCTGTATGAACAAAAAGTTTTTTGTATTCCAACCGCGGCGCGGTGGGGTAACGCACTAAAACAATGAACGCGCAACGGCCCAATATTATTATTAATATATGAATTAAACGGTGAATTAATATGCTAAGGTGATACGTCATATTGGAGCGTTGCGCTTTAAAAGCGAAGGGGAACTATGCTAGTTGATACTTGTTTACGAATTATGTAAAATAGTGATCGTGGATCCGTCTGTGTTAAACTATATTTATGCAAAACAACTTATATGACTAAGAGATTAAGGACGACTATTACGTACAGCATCTGTTTTTCAAAAATAATTTGTCTTAAATTTATGAAGTTAAAACCATGTGTTTGCATGAAAAATACATTTAAGCCCAACTTGCAATTGTCGAAAAACAATAGCAATCATGTCTGTTGCAAATAACCGTCGATAATAATATATTTAACATCTAAAGGCATGCTATGAAATAGTTGGTACACCTACTGCACTGATGCGAACGTATCAAATAGAGTTATTCTTTTCAATATTGTGGAATCGTATTCAGATTTAATGATCTTAACATCGACATCAAAATAATACAGCCAATAGCATTGAAATAACATAACTTTGTACAAAACACTTAGTTATAATAATAAAGTTATCAAATAACAGGTCCGATTTTACGTAAATTACTTTTTACGCTAAATTATTATCAATTAAACGCATTTTTTGTACTTAAAAACTGTTTGTATGTTTGTTGGTATCTCAAGATCAACAGCGATATAATTAATATAATGATGCAACCCTTGACATAGTTTCATCAGTATCAATACTTTTAATTTTTCCGAAACCAGTTTACGATCACGCGAAACCGTTTTTTAAATTCTTAACCAGCTTTTTCTGTGTCTTCGATCAAAAAAATCAGGTTGCGTGGTAGGTTTTCAAAAGATGCGATCGACACTGAATTGACCTCTGTAATAATTATGCGATTTTAGTTTATTAAAAACTATCAAGACTATGGAAAACTAACAAGACTTAATGACAGTTTATGTTATACACCGGGTAATTCGTTTGCAGCACCGGGAATCTCAGATGAGCTGAATTAGAGGAAAAACCTTTGCAACTTTAATCACATTTAGAAATATATTTTTCTAGTGTCCACGGCATGATGGGGAAGAAGTCGGCTTGAAATGATAGACCGTAAGTTCAATTCCTGAACTAAAAGGAAACATATCTGCAAACGGGTCGAGTATAAGAGAGACAACATACAGCTTAAATTGATGACTTAAATTTATAAACATTAAATTTCATTTACCGCATAATAATAATTGTATAACAATACAACATAGGTAAATACATTCTGTACTTTTTTTTAGGGTATTTTACATATCATACTTATATCGAAAATGCATGTAAATGCAATGCAATGTATTGAATATTTTTAGATGTTTGTTAGAATTATAAGCAGAAATCTCTAAAAAAATGTAGAATTGATTTGGCACACAGATACAATATGTCCTGGATTAACCGATGAATATTTTTTTCAGAAAAGTATGCTATAAATATTCAAGGTCTGTGACGTCACAATGCAGCGAGAAACACATTATCATTTAATCAACGACCAAAACATCTCGATCCTTGTACAACGATAACCAACGTCACTATAAAATAATAGGAATAGAATAAAAAATAACCCAAGGTGAATGTCGGAGGTACGTTTTGGATAATGAATCGAAAGGGTTACCATATTAAGGGGTGTTACCCCTTTGTAATCATAGATACAGCGACCGGTTTTTTAGTTTCACTAAATTAAAACCCAAGCGGCTATTAGTTGGGTCAGAGATGTGGTTATGGGCTATTTTGAATTTTTATTTTTTTGACTATCGGTTAGTTTTAGTTTTATAAGAATGGCTTGGAATGTGTTGAAATTTGAGGGCAGTAGTTGTGAGTCTACCTTTAGTGAGTTATGCGTGGTGTAAAAATGAACATATTTTTCTTGTTTAACATTATATTACTTACATTATACATAGTATCACGCCTCTATCCCATAGTGGTAGGCAGAAACTATGGGTTGCTAGTTTTCACCATTCTGAAATATTTCTCTCGCTTTCTCCACCTTCATCGATCTTATTATGCATTCCCGTTAATTTAATCCAATAATAATAATTCGAAATCACCAAATTATTACTTCTGCTTATATATAAACTTACTAAACAATATTACTCTGGTATTACGATTGACGGTATTTCTTTGTCCATTTAAATATCAATATACCATCATATACAATAACATACAAAAATAATTTTAGTTAAACACTTCTCGGCCCTTCGTATCAATACTTTAGACAAGTTTACAATGTTTGTGTAAAGAACTTACACGTGTGCAAGTAAGAAAATAATGTTTTGAACAAAATGTACCAGATTTTATACAATTCAACTTTTATCGCCCGATCCCCCGCAAAGAGCTGCGTTGTCCTCGAAAACAAACAATTTATTCTGTTTTTTTTTTATTTACACGATAATATACCGTATGACAATGTAAAAAGATGCTCGTATTAAGGTCAGAAATCCAATTATTATTGAAATACGTTTATTAAATTAAAATTTGTGCTAATTTATTAAATACCAATTTATGGAATTCGAATTTAAATAGAATTATTATACCTACGCAAAATTAAAATGTTTACTATTTATATCTAAATGGTTTTACTTATATTTATTTGTCAGTTAATTTACATATTTATGCACCTGTGGCTATGAATTATATATTTCTTTATCTACATATTATGCGCAAGACAAAAAATCCGACTACATAGTATTGACCATATCATAATATAATCTATTATAAAGTGCGTGACATTTTATTGTATATAAATATTCAACTAAAACAAGACACACCTCCAAAATAAAGTTGTTCTATTTCATGTCATACTATATCTGTCCTGATTCATAGATGAAACTAAAAAAATCAAAACGATAAATCATAAATTTAATTACTGAATTAAAATATCAAGACGTGTCCAGCCGAATATAGATTCGACATTGACATTTCGCGGGATAAAAACGATGCGTCGATAGAATGTAATTTGATTGGACGATTCCCGATGGGACCGAAGTGTACCCGAAAAGGGGGAAATCAAGGAAAATAAAAATTTTATTGCACGCATGTTTAGCTAGCGTAAACAGAGCCCCCGCACCCTATGGTTTCTAAACAATGTTTGTGCGCGTGTGGTGAGTTAGAAGGTCATGTTGTGTTGGTTGTTTTGAGGGATGTGTGGTAACCAATCGCGGGACGTTTCGATTGATTGGCAAAGGCCGATTTGGCAAGAGCTCACGTGTGGGGGTGCGGGATGTTTTTTGCGCATGTCACGTGTGGGTGGGACCGGTAAACAGAACTCTTTCGTAATATCATTTTTTAATTTACTAAAATATTTTTTCAAATTTCGTATAGATTTATCTTTATACCATTTTTAATGAACTTCACGTAAATAAATACTATAAAAAATTAAGTTCGGTACGGCAACGGTCTGAGGTCCTGGGTTCGCATCCCGGTTCGGGCAAAGTGATATTTACCCGACCCGGGATTATGTGCCCGATATGGCGACAGGCTCGCCCCCTATCACATCATGGGACGGAACACACTTGGAAAAAAGTGGGTGCTCTTGCGTCTCTGCATACTCCTTCGGGGATAAATGCGTGTGTTAAAATTTATAAAAATGTGAAATTTCTAGCGATGAATCACAGAGTATAAAGTTGTACCCATGTAACCCAACGGATGCGGACGTTAAAGTGTTGTGCATATTAAGTAACAGAGCAGCGCTTTGAGAGTCCCATTCACCCATCATTCACATGGTAGTGATTGTGAAAACAAAATCAATTCAAACTGGTATTAAGACCGGTTGCTCTCCGATCGTACGATACGATTATCGTGTCGGAAGGTACCACAGCTTCACAATTTTATTCTGTGTGTTTCGAATATAAAATTGACCTTTTGAATTTAAGTAGTAAAATAAACTTTACTTAAGTTTTTTTAAGTTCAGCCATTACAACTATACGAAAAATGCATGGATACAAATAAGTTCAATTTACAGTCATAGATATTAAGGTAAATCAACCATTTTACTGGTCCTGATAATTATTTCAAATAGTATTGATAATAGGCAATAAACCTAAAGCGCGGCCGCGCCGTTTGGAAGTAGTAAAAACAAGATGGCGGCCCGTCGACAAATCTCCGCGCCTACGCACCTAAACAGCCGTTCACACGAACAACCGTTAGCGAATAAATTTTAAAGAATGTTGAACAACGCCTTTCTCCGGGTTTCGTCCCAATATCAATTTCTCACGTTAGTCAAATTAATTTATCTTGCACGTTTATAGGAAATGAAGATGTGTTTTATAAAAAAAAAAATGTTTCCAAAACGATTTGCATAGCAATCGTAAATCGTAATGGAAATGTATTTTCAATGTTCATCGTGTCTAGTTTGACAAATTTTGTAAATTATGTGTCTTGGTTTTGTTGAAACACAATCGACTGTCAATAATGAAATTTACATTTTAAATTTTACACAAAACGTATAATAAAATAATTCAGAAACATGATACAGATATAATGTTAGTATTTCGGACAAGATTTAATACTATATGCAAACCTCGGCCCGTTTTAAATAAAAACCCGATCTTAGATTTAACAATATAATACTTTCTTAACATGCGCAGTTTACACACCCAGTTTTATTCGTTGCAAATGGAATACGAAACGCATCGCAATGTACAATGTTACACAACTTACGTACAAGTGACTTGAACAACATATCCGTTGGGAATAAATCTCGCATCGAAAATAGATGCGCAAGAGTTTATATTCTGAATACATTTGAATACTGCATGTGGCACATTATCATAAATACACAAGTAATCAATCGGTTTTCAAATAAATGTGTGTCCATTGTAATGTTCTTAAATTGTAACAATTCCCACGGCGCAGCTTTGCGTATGCAAATGCGCAATTGTTGCGAATCGGTGTGAACGCGTCCGGAAGCTAAGATATTCAAATTTCGAACGCCACGTTTCTTTTTTCAATTTGGAATAACATTTTTTTCAATAGCCAGTATTTTTATGCATATTTTAAATTAATCGATTGTGATAATCCCTTTACCAGTTAATATGTTTTGCTCGAAAATCGATCAATTATACACTCGAAAATGTGATTTATGGCCGTGTTAAAATGTGTCCATAGTCTTGATAGATTAATAGGCTATAAATATTGTTATAAATGCCAAAATACATAAAATATTACAATCAAAGTAGTTTAAACAAAAAAAAAATAATGCTTAAAACAATCACTTGTAACTAATTAATCTAGTTCTAGAGCAGTGTCGTAAATCAAACGGAGAATGATATATTTATCGATGATAAGTTGATGAGAATTTTAATCGATTTAACACCAATCGATATTAAAAGCTTTTCATCATTATTTGGGTCAGTTAATTACAGACTTGTTTGAAATAAATGCTTTAAACGAATATTTTTTTAATAAAGTACATGCATAGGTACTCATTTTAAGAAAGTATCGAGATAATATCAAAACATCTCCGTAATAAATAACTTTCTAAATATGATACTTGATGATCGTAAATCTTGCACGGAGGTTCGGAGATAATTTTGTTACTCCACAATTTTTGAAATACAAAACCGGTTCGGACGCGGTAATAGTAAAAAATATTGAAAGTAATCATCAGCACCATCGAATAAAATATGAGCAATGTTCAGTTAACTAAATGTGATAAATAATACTATATTTTATGCTTTTACTCGCGGCTTATCTCCGCAGAAGACTTCTCTCGAAGTAAATACTTGCAACGAGCATTTACCGTAAAACAGTATTTATAAAATTTCGACTCCACTTTTAAACGTACACATGAGATAAAAAATACAAATTCAAAATTTTAAATCACCTATCAATTGAATACCTTATCAATAATTAAAGTCTAGCCCTAGCCAGCTGCAACTAGATACAGCTGATTGCAATTGATTAGGACTAATTGCATTTAGATTTAGTCACAATTCCCATACCATAGGTCCTGAACCGTGACCTATTGCTGAGTCACTCCCATGTGATCAGCAGCGACTTAAAATTCTATTAAGCGAGCATTTTGTTCGTAATCAGTCAGTCGTATGTTGTCACACGTCACTGGCAGGTTTTTCGTATGTGAGAGTTCGCTTGAGTAAGTAACATCGTAATGTCTAATTCTGCCAAGCAGTGTGTAGTCATTGTTGTGTTCTGTTTTGAAGGACATTGTAGCCAGTGTTACTGGACATAATGAGACTTGCATCTGTTGTCTCAGGATGGCGAGCGCAGTGTACCAAACAATACTTTGTAATTCAAGGTGTTGGGTGGTGTTTACTGTTTATGGGCGGTCATATAGCTTACCATCAGGCGAAAGACAAGCTCGTCTCGTCATTCAAAGCAATAAAAAACCGTTATATACACTTAGCAGTAAACGTAAATTGTAAGCATTTTTTGTTGATTAAAAAAAACTGCTCTCTCATTTCACTATCATTGCAGATGTCAAAAGCAATTATTACAAGCATTTTATAATATGCAAATTGGTAACAATAAAAAAAATATCTTCATAAAATCAACAAAAAACGGCAGATGTTGAAACAAAAAACCTATATCGCTATAATGACAATTATTTTTTTTCCAAGAAAAAAAATTAACCCTCCACACAGTTTTTTCCTAGTTGGTCTAAAGTACCCAGAAAAAACTTGCAGGGTTATATTAAAACTCGTATGCAAATGAGTGAATTCGTGCGCGAAATATGGTATTAAACGCGATGCAGCGAGGGTTGTATGGGGTTTAAATCAAAAGAATCTTTTAGGCATATTTTAATTTGTACTATTGTGCTCATTTTAATCGCTAGCTACGCCAAAATCCACCTGGATAGGTCCGTATGGACTGTTAAACGTAACAGTTCGTCTATTAAAGACATTTACAGTCTTACTTATAATCTTGTTTTAGCGTTAAGACGTGGTTCAGAATTGCTTAAATAGCTGTCAAAAACATCCCCGGTTTCCTAGTTTAAACCTTATTAAAAGGCAAGATGGCGGGTTTTGACTTACAGCTGATCGAGTAAATTTATGTTGTAACTGAGCATAACTTTGCGATTTTTTTATAAGTAAGACTGAATATATATTTTTTAGCAAAGATAGTCTAGTTGGATGTGAAACGAACTGCTAAAACAAATGTGTGCAGGTTTAAAACTCAAGAGCACGCATTACTAGGTACTTTTCTAAAATCGTGTGTGTATTTTTTATGAATTATCGCTTCCTATAAAGGTGAAGGAAAACATGATGAGGAAACCTGCATACCTGAGAAGTTCTCTATAGGAATTTTGAGAGTGTGTAGTCTGCCATTCCTCACTAGGCCAGCGTGGTGGACTAAGGCCTAATCCCTCTCAGTAGTAGAGGAGGCCTGTGCCCAGCAGTGGGTACAGTATTTAATACAGGATTGATATTATTATATTATTTTATAGAAAGACTAGGGACTAAGTATAGTCTCGCTAAGTTACCGATCGTTAAATCCTCCAATATGATTTCACTGTCAATTCGCTGTAAATTAGAATTCTACTATTGTTAAATACCACCTCAGCTCAATACTACAGAGTTCTAACTATAGTTTTTGATAGTATTACTGTTTATGAATCTCGTTACTAATACGAGTAACATGCTCGTCTCAAACCCAGCAGTGTTTTCTAAGTGTTTAATAGTAGAAATATTCACTACAATTGGATCCACCCAAATACATTCTCATAGAGTTGACCAATTACTAATTCAAATGGCTACAAAATGAAACCAACTAATAAAGATAACATAAATTCTATTTTTATCGAAACGCGACATCTTTGTAGATGTCATAGAACTTAAGATGGAACACTTGTTCATGAATGGCGTCGAAATCGTAAAAATAGTTGACACTATTATTAACAGACTATAAAACGGACACATTCCAATAATATCATTTTATTGTGCATACTAAAGATAAAGGAGAGCCCACTTATGTTGTAAATGCGAAAGGTGAAATTTTAGAGCTTATGCACGGTTTTTTAAATGAGCTGACGCGCTTTTAACGCGTCTAAAACGCGAATAACCGCCATTTTTTAGTAAACAATTCGGTTTTTTATTAATGCAGCGTGAAAATTTACAATCACAGTTTACAAACTGACGGATTTTTAAAAAAATAAAATGCTATATTCATCACGTAGGCCAACATAGTTGCACTTATAAGTCAAGGTACATGAGAATATTTAATTATTACTTAATTAAATTAGCTTATATAAACAAAGACAATATATATTGAAAATAAAATAAATGAAAAATATACTTAGTAAACAAAGATTAAGAAGAAAGAAAGATTTTATCCACGAAGAGTTAGGCAGAGGCGGAATCGGTGCACAAATTTCTTTGGAGTACGTATTCCGTCCCATGATGTGATAGGGGGCGAACCTATCGACATATCAGGCACAAATTCAAAGCTCAGACCTGATGGTGAGTAGATAAACCCAATATTCCCCACCCGGGGATCAAATAGGAAACCTTAGCACTGCATTCGTAATACATATGCCAACGAGGCAATCAAAAACATGGCATTTTTAATATCATAAACGACTCTAAAATGGCGTTACAACAGTCAATAATGCTCTTTAGGATTTCAATTAATTATGATGAGAAAAAAAAACTATTAGTAAAATTCTTGAAGCATATTTTATATTAAAAATGCAGTTATTTTCATCACCGAAGTTTTTAAGATTAGTTAATTAATTTTCGTTGGTTTTGATTATCGATTATTGTAGCCAAATATGTCATTTTATTATTTATATTGGAATAAATCTTATAATTCATGATGCAGTTGGACGAGCCAGTCGTAAAATTGAATACGATCATCAAATATAGCTTTCAGTTTAATTTGTGTATCTGACATTTTAGATTTGTGTATTAATTTGCATAACCACTAAAACAAACAAAAATGGGGCCTGTAAATATTGTAATTTATTAATTATAGAAATATAACTATTTTGCGGAATTTAAAGCAATGACCTCAGAATGTCACAATTTAAAATTTAAGATAATTGTAAAATTGAGGTATTTTAACTTCGATTTCGCGTCTTTACCCACGTGACAAGGCATTTCTGCTACAAAAGGACTTAAAATACCGTACGGCACCAGCCCGAACTATTTACAAATCTGTTTAAAAAATATGTTTCCTCGCGAAAGCAAATTATCGGAATATATTATATAGTTGTGTGTAATCCAGGACATGGTCTACCCGTGTGGCAATTTCATCCTAATTCGTTCAGTCATTTTTGCGTTTACTTCTAACAAACATCTAAAAATTTTCACAACCTCTCACATTTTTTAAATGGCCTCGGAAAAGTACCCCACTGCAACTGATGTTAAGTGGAGTGGGGTCCAATAGAATGTCGACTGACGAGAGATGATTACCCCTCGACAGTCGACACAATTATGCCGGCCTGTTGGAACCGCATATAATAGTATTTATAATTTATATTAGTTAGAAAAGGTTGGTAAAAGAACATCGTTACATTAGAAAATGTAATCCTATTGGACCTAATATTAACTTACTTGAATCTAGTTCGTTTTTCAAATAAACCAAATATTAAAAATGCATTTCGAAAAACGGCTAAAAGTTGTTATTTATTGCAAACATAAAATAATTAAATACCGCATCAAAAGTATAATATTACGCAAATTTGAGTGAATTATTTTTGAATATTCTCCGATTCAAAGGAACTGCATAACTGCAAAAAAATCATTAAAATATGATGGTATTTTGCTTTTAATTTATTTCCGAATTAGCATACCTATATGCATATTCCTTTTAGAAGCTTTACGAGGCAATTAAAACATCTGATTGTCATATAATTTTAATAGCGTGATAATAGCATCCGTTGAAATGTCAAATCTTTGGTATTTTATTAGAATCGCAAAATTTTTAAACGGATTTTTTTTATACGTGCACGCCAGTAACCTCACTGCACCTGATGGTAAGTGAAGTGGAATCCAATAGAATATCGACTGACGAAAGATGATTACACCTCGACAGTCGACATAATTAAGCCGGCCTGTTGGAACCGGATATACACAGGCTGATCTCGGAACGCGAAACATTTACGTGGGCTACTATGGCGGGTTAACATCTTGTGTATGGTCGCTATCCGGGCGGATATAAACTATATCCTACCAGCATGTGTACCATGAATATGTAACCCGAATATATCTATAGACCGGTCAACAAGTTGCGTGCGTGGTCATTGTGACTATAATAAATAACTAATGTTACAGGAATTTTCCTTAGTCGATGCTCGATAGGGAAAAGGCGAATCGAAACAGTATAATATATAATAACAGCCCTGTAGAGAGGTCAATTCTGTACATGAAATATATTTCCAAAATAACTACCAGGGGGTGATTGGGGATCGATACTGATGGCAAAAATGCAATAAGTAAAATTTTTGTCTGTCTGTCTGTCTGTCTGTATAACCGTTATAGAAACAAAAACTACTCGACGGATTTTAACGAAACTTGGTACAATTATTTGTCATACTCCTGTGCTGGTTATAGTATACTTTTCATCACGCTACAATTAATAGGAGCAGAGCAGTGAAGGGAAATGTTGGGAAAACGGGAGAAGTTACTCCATTTTTAAGCTTCCGTCGCGTGTGCAACCTTAATGGTTAAAGCTACACAGAAATCATGTATGACGGAAATGTTCTCCTTAAAATTATGTAAAAATATCCCACGACAGCATATGTCTATCTTTTATGGTTGACTCACAATAACACGTGTAACTCCCGATAGCTTAGCAGATCGAAGCTTTCTCATTATATTTGTCTACTCTTACGTTTATAACACTCTCAGTCATCCCTAATTAAAAAAGTTAACATTATTAAATATTTCATAAAAAAGAATCATAGAAATCGGTATAGAAACACCAAAGTTATACATGAAATATGCTAATAATAAACCATCATGCTTGAATACTGAATCATGCTATAAGGATTATTTTTGTATATATATAAGGTCGCGAACGCACAGGCAGGCGGCTTGCTTGGCACCTAGAGGCTAGCGAATCACCTAGCGAGTAGCTTCGTAAAACGAACATTCTCGAACGTTCGCGACCGGCTCCATTTTTGAAGTTTGAAATCCACGCGGGCGAAGCTGCGAGCGGAAGCTAGTATATAATAACAGCCCTGTATTATATACTAACCCACTGCTGGGCACGGGCCTCCTCTACTACTGAGAGGGATTAGGGCTTAGTCCACCACGCTGGCCTAGTGCGGATTGGTAGACTTCACACAGCCTCAAAATTCCTATAGAGAACTTCTCAGGTATGCAGGTTTCTTCACGATGTTTTCCTTTACCGTTAAAGCGAACGATAATTCACAAAGAATACACACGTGATTCTAGAAAAGTCAGAGGTGTGTGCCCTTGGGATTTAAACCTGCGGACATTCGTCTTGACAGTCCGATCTACACACAACTAGGCCATCGCCGCTGTTAGGCGTGGTTATTATGAGCATAATAATTGAATAAAGTTACGGGAATTTTCCTTTGTCGATATTTCTAAAAAAGCCGGATTTGAACAGTAGATTTCCTCTTATACGACTAATGACTGCCTAATGGCAATTGTATTTGGGTCTTAGAAGGAGTGTTGTTGACTAATATGTTATGTATATGTAATTTATGCCGTATGCCGGCCTGTTTAAAATAAGATCAATCTGGTGCTAAAGCGACAAAACCCAACAATTTTGGGATTGGTAATTAATTGTAAATTGCAATAACAGATAAAAACATTAATTTTTGACTTATAGATTTACAAAATTATTTTTCTGTTACCATGTGAATTTTAATAAAAATATTAAATTTCAGCAACATTATTGGAATTGTGCATTTCAATTCCACGTCGTATATTGAAATTTATCGAATAATGAATCAAAGCATTCGACCCGAACACAAACGCGTGCGGTTTCATTCTCACTAATAATACCAGTGATGTTTAATTGTCGGTCAATTTGTTCAACTTTGATTTGTTCTCATTCAATAATTACCTTTTCGAAATCAATAAGTAATGACGTTTTTAGGATTTGAAGTAAAATTTGAATTTAACAAATTGTACCTTTTTGTAGATAAAAGTAACTTCTGAGTTAATTAATTTGTTTAAGTTTTAGCGCATCAAAATTAGAATACTTTTACCAATACTCCCACTTTTTCTTTTCAGATTTTTTTTATCATTTGGTGCTATAGTGTGAATATGGCGAGTGTGGGAGTGTATTTCTGTCAATGTGATGATGCTGCGACAAATTTTCTTGAACTAGTAGTGCTATTAGGGCGTGTAAAATTAAAATTACTTTTCATTGATATATATTACGCTCGAAACTGATATTTTTTTATTTTACATTTTACTTTCAAGTTACTTATTGTAAAATATTATTTCCAAGAGAATATGTATATGGTATATAACTACGTGTACTTATCTAAAATATTAATTCTCTTTAAGAATGAATTTCTCCTTAACAATCACGTAGCCAGCGTGGTGGACTAATACATAAATTCTAGTAAAAGAGGGGCCTTAGACACACAGTAAGACAGTATATAATATTCTTCTTATTACATCATACAACTATTAAATAACAAAAAATATTAATAAACGAACAAACACAACAGCCCGCATGAACTTAAGCGCGGTGCACACCTCAGCCGCCCTTTTGTTTTATATTTTAAAGCACATTTTAAGAACAATAGGTTAATTGTTTTAGGCGCCCCGCGTAGATTTTACATCCATTCTTTTATGCAAATGATTTTTGTACGAGCTCTAATTTTTTTTTTGTTTTATGAATACGCAATGCGGGCTATGCACGTGTGCACTATGCTTTGTGCTCAAGCTTTTGAAGTTTTGTCTCGGTGATGTCTAGGAACGTTTTGTTATACGGTATTTTGGTATTATTATTGTGGCTTTAATTACGTTGATATAATTAGAATTTAATAGGAAAATAATTCAATTATTAAAAAAGGAAATGCGTCAATAGGATTTTTTTTTAATTATCAAAGAATAATAAAAAAAGTAAAAAGAACTGTTTCCGCCCGGGATCGAACCGGGGACCTTGTGCGTGTGAAGCACACGTGATAACCGCTACACTACGGAAACTTGACGTTTAATGGCATAATAACAGTACATATACAACTGATACGAACAATTACATAATTGAATTATAAAGTCATATAAATTACTTTATAACATTGATAAGCTATTATTATGCAACGTATTTTCTGTTACATTATAAAACACTTGGTATTGCTCGCGACTTCATCCACTTCAATACTTTCAGGAAATAATAATTATTTATTGTACACTATAATATAGAAGTTTATCTCTAAAATCTTCTCTTAATATGAGAGATAGGGCTTGTTTTATAACTTCTGAGCAATACGTCACATAAATGTATAAGCCGACCAAATACGAAAGTCAATGTATTTACGCTCCCAAATAAGTAATAAAATGAGTACTATCTTCACTAGCCGTTTAATACGATAACTGACAAATAAATTTTACTTCAAACTTGGGAAAAAGGGCTTTAACCTCTTATATTTGAGGGTGACGAGCACAGTAATTTGTAATTTAAAGTTCTTGTAGTGTCTACTGTTTATGAGCAGTTGCCATCAGGCGAGCAAATTGCTCGTCTGGTCATTCAGTTGTAAAAAACAATCGTTAAAAAACAAAAACTTAAGGATATATTTTAATAAATTCCATAAATTATAGTTATATTCGGTAACACGCAAGACGTCAGAACGAATTTTTGAAACGAATCTAATTTGTCTGATATGAATAGGCGTGAAATTAAAATTATGTACAAGAATTTTAGTATCCAAGACCCACCACGCGGGAAAAATAAGGAAATATTTTAAAATTCTATAATATTTATTTATTTACTGCTTGCAACATGACATTCTATTTATATATCCAAGCACATCATTGGGCGATCATTTCTTTTGCGATTGCCGCGCTGTCTTACCATTGGCTGACAGTAATTTGTTTATGTTGCAGTTGTATTAAAAAAAAGGCTTAAAAAATTACAATTTTGCCCATTTTAGCACTAAACACTTCAGAGTTTACAGTGCATATACATCTGTACCATTTTTGAAATTCATGAATACTTATAAGTGTATGGTTGAACATTAAATGACGCATTTGTATTCTATGCTATTAAAAATATGTAAACTTTAAATTAAAGTCAAATAAAATGCTCCATTATATAATTTCCAGAGGTGCTTGTTGAACTGTTGGAAGGCCAGATGGACGCGGTATGGTCTCGCTTCTTGGACTTCGTGAAAGATGCAATGGTTGGGCCAGCTCTGGGTGTGGTGATAATAACACTTAGCAATTCCACAAGAGAGTCTCTTGCACCAAGGCACTACTGTGACTGTCCTGAAAATATAAAAAACAATAAAAAATTTTAGTCTCATTTAAATTTCGTTAATAAAACTTAAGGATATTGCTTATGGCTGGAAGGATTGAGTAAAGAGTACCTTCCTAAATTGTATTATATAAGCGGTCTTTGCATAATAAAAGTAATCTTTAGTAATTGCGGTAGTATGGCTTTTGAGATTCCCCGAAATAAATTGCCGGCTTGCCAAGTTCAACAAATTAAAATATATCTGACTATGAAGGCGTTCATGGAGAATAGACATCACTCTGAGGTCCTGGGTTCGAATCCCGGGTCGGGCAAAGTGATATTTGGGTTTTTCTGCTCAGTATCAGCCCGGAGTCTGGAATTTGTGCCCGATATGGCGATAGGCTCGCCCCCTATCACATCATGGGACGGAACACACTTGGCGAAAAGTGGGTGCCATGGTTGCGCCTCTGCATACCCCTTCGGGGATAAAATGCGTGATGTTGTTGTTGTGTGAGATCACTCACCTTCAAGAAAACATGTGCATAACTAGCTAGGATTATTTAGACAAATTATTTACTTTCGAAAAAAATCTTCGAGAACCTTCCGTCATTTAGAAAGTGTAACGAGCATAAAAATATCCATTTAATCCTTTATTGCTCTTTATTTTATATTTTTATAGTATTGATGTCAACACGGTGTCATTATACTATATGGCATAATATATGTTTAAATGTCAACGATTTTATGGTCGAAACGATACAGTCCATGCGGCAATGTAGGATGCGCAGGGTTGGCACACATTCGATTTTTTTTTTTAATTTGTGAATTTTTATTAATATAATATGTAATATTATACGAAGAAAAATTGTTACATTCTATAGATGTAATAATATGATTTATGAAAAATTTAAGCTTACATTCGATAGTGTAACTAATCAACTGCACCATTATGCATGCATGCATAATATTTTGTTGCTTAGTAATCGTCTATGATAAATTATATCAATAACAGATACAGAACCCAATAATAACTCATTCACGCGTATTTTTCAAATATAAAAATCACCTTCAAATATATACATTTGATCTCACCTAACTGCGTCTAATAAACAAATATAGGCTATTCATAAATCGAAAGCGATGACGTAATAACGGATATAAACACATACAAATGACAATATTAAAATAATTTCAATGACTAAGAACACGTGTTCATTTCCTCACGTTTTCCTTTATTTTACGACTGTGATTATATTTTATATATTGACTATTATGTTGAGAATATTATATTTATCTTTATGCCTACGCTGTTGCTATTAATGGTTTGATAGAGGAACAACATCGTAACTCATTTCCTCTGAATGGAATATTATTTTCAAACATATAGAGATATACAGCTAATAAAATTATAATTTGATTTCCTTACCATATTTATTTGTCCGTTTACTGTCACTTTTAACATGATTGTAGAAAGCTAATGAATACTAATGTAAAAATAATTTCAGTTTAATTGACAGTCTTAACTATTTAGTCATCTATAAAATAAAATTATTATTTTAAATACAATTTTCTTCATTTTCGTTTTAACTTCTCGTTCCATCGGTACAATTTTCTTGTTATTATTCCCATTAAATATGGTGTCATCAATTTTAAAAATATGTTTGCCGTTATTTATTTTATGACCGGCAACTAGTCGTCAGTTGCATCATTATCAGGATGTAGTATTAGTAATAATATTTAGTTTTATTCGATCTGAAAAACGGCTACAATACCTTATAAAGTGTATATCAGAAACTCCGGGTTAATACAGATTAGAAAATCTAATATCTCAGCCCGGGATTCGAACCCAAGACCTCAGAGTCATTGCGTACTGCGTACCTAATACAAACAAGCTAACAAGCTAGTAAAAAAAACTAAATATAATGCCAACTCCAACTGCCAACCCTACAGGCATGGCAGCAACGTATGTGTTCCGAATTTAAACAGCGTTATGTAATAAAATGCCTACTTATGGAACACTCGAGGTGCTTCTTTTATTTCGTACTGTGTCGTTTGTCACCCACTATATCGTCACTTAGACGGGTTTCCAAGACTATAAATGTATTCCAGACCATTTAACTCAACGATGCTCTCAGACAATACTTAAACACTAAAAAATTATATTCGTGAAAGAATTGTTGTTGAATTTTAAGTGTAAAAGAACTATCAATGTTAAATTTATTTTAAATATTGTACATTAAAGTGATCTTTAATCACTAAGTCTCCCCCCCTGTCCTATCACTAAAATGGCGCAAAGTTTTTTCAATCATGTAATAATGATTTGGTTTTGTTTTACTGGTCATCTATTTAACTACAATCCTTCTAAAGTTTTGTTAAATAATGATAAGTCAGGAAATGTAGAGATTACTTGAATATATGTTTTTTGGAAATATAACGACACTGTGACATTGAAATAAAAACTATTTAAACGGATTTTATCGCGGTTTTTTATATTATTATTTTCTCCCGACGTTTCGAAGACTTTGCAGCCTTCATGGTCACGGGGGGGACACTGTGACGTTTATTTTTGGTCGTAATTAGACAAATACCATACGTATATAGAATAAAATAATTTAAAGCAACATCTCTATTAATTTATCTTTTACACTTTAAACAATAAAACATCTTTGATCTCATAGTTTTGTGGGACATTGTCAAATATTCATCCGCTCCACACAGTACAGCCTTGTGCCTGCACATGTTTCCACAATAGATCCACTGTGTTTCAATAGATCTGATGACGCATTCGTGATGAGTGAATAGGTTTTTGTTTTCATTTCAAAGCTATAGCCTTTATAATCAAGATTATGGGTATTGGGTATTGTGACTCCAATATTTTTTATACTGGTCAAGTGACCCTTCTGTACCTGATGGTAAGTGGAGTGGGGATCCAATAGAACGTCGACTGACGAGATAGGATTACCCCTCGGTAGTCGTCACAATTATGCTGGCGTGTTGGAACCAAATATACACAGGCTGATCCCGGAACGCGACACACTTACGTGGATCATTATGGCTGGTTTTAACACCTTGTGCACGGTGGTCGCTATACGGGCGGATATAAAGTAAATCCTGCCACTAACAGTCTGCATCGGTGAAAATTTGACTCTAACACTAGGCAAGAGAAGGCAAGGAAGGAATAATAAACCTTAGCCCACCACGCTGGCCTAGTGCAGGTTGGTAGACTTCACATACCTTCGAATTTTTTATGGAGAACTTCTCGGGTTTTCCACGATGTTTTTCTTTATAGTTCAAGCAAGCTGTAATTCACAAAGAATGCACACATAACTTGACAAAAGTCAGAGGTGAATGCCCTTGGGTTTTGAACCTGCGGACATTCGTCTCGACAGTCCATTCCATACCTAACTAGGATATCATCGCTGGTTTTAAAAAATAAGAAGATAAATTTTAATAGATTTGTATTTTGACGGCAAATTTGAATATTTAAATGTGTCTTCTTTGTTTATGTCAAATTCATGTGTTTAAACAGATGCTTATCTTCTAAAATTTTGTTAATAATGATACTGTAGCAATCATGAAGAAGAGAACAAAAAAACATCGATGGTGGTGGGAGTAGGGTGAAGATTCTACTGAAGAGAGAAGATTCCACCTCGCCAGTCGAAAAATCGGGCGGAAAAGTTCTGGAGTGGCGACCACCAACCGGGAGACGCAGCGTAAGCTGGCCCCTCAAGAGATGGACCGACGATCTGGTGAGGGTCGCTGGAGTCTGATGGATGAGGGCGGCCCAGAACCGGTCCCTGTGGCGCTCAATGGGGGCCTATGCCCAGCAGTAGACGATTCCCGGCTGAAATGATGATGATGAGTCGACCAAATCATGCCGTGTGAAACCAGATACACACAGCCTGGGCCTGAGCCTTGTTGTATTGCGTGCGCGGTACGACACCGGTTCCCATTCCTGGGCTTGGGGTCAAATCTTGGGTCGGGCAAAGTGACATCGGGTGTTTCTGCTCAGTATCAGCTGGGAGTTTGGAATTTCTGCGCGATATGGCGATAGGTTCACCCTCTATGATATCAGTGGACGAAACAGGTGAAAAGAGGATGACAGACTACGCAAAACGAGAAGTGCGTGCTGGTTGTATCTCTGCCTGCCCATTCGGGGATAATTGATGTGTGTTTTTAATATTTTGAAACCATCAATAAACACAAATGGACGATGTCCAACACATTACTTTAAGAAAAAACTTTTACAAACTAGATGTAAAGTGGGACATATGTTTTGACACTAATATAAAAGTGGTTCATATGACGTATTTTATAAAATTATATTACGCGGCTTCGCCCGCGTGAAGGAGTTTCTAGTGATAAAAGTCCCGCTATATAGTTTCCCGGGATAGAAAGTAGCCTATAACCTTCCCAGGGTCTTAAACTATCTCCATACCAATTTAAATCGATAATATACAAACAGAAAAGAGGTCTTTGTTTTGTAATATGTATAGATAAACAAGAACTGTATACGTACGTTGTGGATATTGTGATGTAAATAAAGAGTTCACTTTTTCAAAAACACACACCATCACGCATTTTATCTCCGAAGGGGTATGCAGAGGTGCAACCAGGGCACCCACTTTTGCCAAGTGTGTTCCGTCCCATGATGTGATAGGGGGCGAGCCTATCGCCATATCGGGCACAAATCCAGACTCCGGGCTGATACTGAGCAGAAAAACTCAATTATCACTTTGCCCGACCCGGGATTCGAACCCAGAACCTCAGAGTGCTGCCGTACCGCGCATGCAGTACAACTACGCCACCGAGGCAGTCAGTCTTTATCAAAAATATAGAGTTTGAATATTTGTACTAAAAATATTTGAAAACTGTGTCAATTTTCCAAAGATTTCCACAAATATTTGCCAAAAATGTGGCGCCAGTACGCGAGTTGGCGAGAGATTTTTATGAATTATCGTAAATCAAGTAATATTTATGTATGAAGCTAATATTTTTTGAGACACTGGAATAAAAATGGTTTATTTATAAAGCTTTATTTTCTTTATTCATAAACACACGCACCTATTACAGGGTACATCGAATTCGAGCTGGTGGACTCTTAACAACAACATAAAACATACAACTGTATACTATAACTATTTATACAATATTAAATAACATGAATTAAAACTAAGTATAACAAAAAACATGTAAAAAATTTTTACGAGCTCAAGCTGCAAACCTTAAATCTACTGTAAATATAAAGATGATAAACAATTAATTGCTCATAATTTGGTTAATCTTTCTTAAAACAAATCATTTGAAAAGAATTTAACCGCATTAGTTTAGTAATCAGAAACCACAAACTTATAATATTTTAATTGTAAATTTAATTTATGCTACGTCTTTTATATCTTACATCCTCCGTTTTATATTTCGGAGTAAACTAACATATAAAATGATTTAAAACCAAGCAGGTACCTCGACAGTTGTTGAAAGATATTATAACGATGTTATAAAACGTAATCATTTTCAATAGATTTTAACATTGTAATTTACGACGGGAATGAGAAAAAAGTCGAATGGCTTTTTTAATACCTCTGAATCTTCATTAAATTATATTTATTTAGTAACCATTTTAAGTTGACCTTTCCGGTCGTGAACTATGTATATGTAAATGACCAGTGATTTCTTAGAAGCTTCATTTTCACCAATATATAGTCTATTTGATAAAATCTATAACATATTTGAACGTGTAAATGAGAAAATTGCTGCGACTGCGAAGCTTGCTTGTAATTCTATTTTTATGGTTTGAAAACCAGTGTATTCTATAGAGAACAGAATGAAAGTTTTCTTAGAGAATTTAAAATAAATACAACACAAGCTGCGATTAAATCTACGAAAAACAGCTTTACACGCTTCTTGTATCATTGACATTGTATTTAATTTTTCGTCTAAAAATAGACAAAGTTCATTCATAATTTGTAATGATATCAATAACCTATTAAACTACTTGAAAACGGATGTTTATTTGTAAATAAAAATAAAATAATACAGGATTGTTACGTATTAAAAATCTCAAAATTGACAATTATTCGAAATAAATCATAATTTAATACATAATCATTATTACAAAACCATAGGTCAATTTATACTGGTCATTAAACTAATTTGGTATCGTCAGTTATGCGACTGTTCAATGTTTAAAAACCTTGTGACGGTTGTAAAACTTTTATAAACGTGGACTTGGTTAGAAAATAGATTTTAAGACCGTTTTATTACTCCGACACGTCGTCAGTTGGCTATTTCATGAGTGTCGCATATAAATTGCTTGTGGATTTATTATATGCAACGTTTTTTTCTTAGTGATGCTTGTTGTGACAAAATTTTAAATTGAAAATAAAAATATCGGAGATGGTGCAAAACTGCTTAAATGAAGAAAAAAATACAAACTGAAAAAATGCAAAGTAAACATCTTCAATTTGGATTTATTTCTCTCATGAAAAACAGTTTTTTCGTTAAACAACAAAATGTTACAAATGATTTGATTCGTCTTTTATTTTTTTATTTAAAATCCAAAAGGAAATGCAAGCTGTGATTATACGTATTTCCGGCTCTAATTTAGGCATTTTTATTCAGCTTAATAGATTTAAAATTACTTTAACTACGTTGTGTTAAAATTCAACACAACGTTGTTTGTACTTCGCTTCTAAACAACGATTCTAAGCAGTGATTTATTGAGATCACGACACGAGACAGTCTGTCGTATAAGCAAAATCTATTACAAGTATATTAACCATGATTGAAACATAGTCTACATAGAAAATACATACTATTAGCAAAACTTGTCGCAATGACAGCTGCACCTAATTGGAACACAATGAATGATCATCGACTTTCACAGGAAGTTTTCGAAAAGTCCAAATACACCGAGTGTTGGCTCGCAAATTGATACGTCCTCTGGCGTCCATAATGTCCGGTCGAAGCAATTCCTTTGACAGCCAACGCCCCTAGCATTCACATTATTCCGTTACATGTCTTTATTTGGACGGTTGATTCTACAGAACAGTTTTTTCTGAAGGTACAATATTTATGGGCCGCGACAAAAAAACCCCGCTACACATGATGGTAAGTGGAGTGCAGTCCAATAAATGTCGACTGACGAGAGATGATTACCCCTCGACAGTCGACACAATTATGCCGGTCTGTTGGAACCGGATGTTTACAGAATGATCCCGGAACGCGACACGCTTACGTGGGGCACTATGGCGGTTTTAACACCTTGGTCGCTATCCGGGCGGATGTAAAATTATCCTACCACCACATTTTCTTAGCATTGTATTCTAATAACTATACTGGCTCCAATATTAGGCAGTATAATGGATGTATTCGTGAATAATTGCAAATCATAGAGATGAAGCACAACTTAGTGTTAGAACGTTCATAACGAAGACGCATTTTAGTAGTAAATACTGTTCCTCCAAGATTGTTATAGCTTTCAGATATTTATATAAGATTTTAAAGTATTTTCGTTGTCATTCGCAATAGTTTCGTTCATGTTTATCTTTTGTATGTATGTAAAAAGATGTTAGTTCAATAATAAGAATCTCTAGGGAAATCACTGTTTTCTCGAGACAAAAACTATTTGAACGTTATGCGAGTACATTGTCTCTATTATTGTGAATTTTGTATACATTCGCGTTTATTTAGATTTAAAAGTATTAAAGCCATACTGTAGACTATATAACTACAGCATTTAAGGGCATCTCAACCAAAGCAGCATCATTACCTCATATAAAATTGAAAAGGCATATACGACTACAGCTTGAAAGAGAAGATCGAAGCAGCATAATTGTCTCATGTAAAAGGGATATTAAGACATCACGCAGATGTTATGAACTTCTTGCTGAGAGACACTGGAAAAAAATATCAAATCTGTGTCTAAATAATAGCGTACTGTTTTGTTTATCGTAAAGGACATTTCTGGAGTTGAAAATTTTAGATCCCTATGCCTTTCTATAGTTCTTATTGAACTGTGCGTGGAAATGATAAACCACGCTTAAAGCTGTCGCGTCAACTGCCTTAGGAAACAATAAAATCAAGACAAAGCTCGCAGAATGCCCCCATGATGCGTGTGTGGTGCGCACGACAAAACGCGCGTGTATGTCTGTCTGTCACGCTCGATGCGACGTGTTATAGCATGATTCAGAGCACGAGCGTGATTGCCGACTGCACTTGTCTGTTGAACATTGGAGGTCACTTGGAAAGGCGAAATTCTGTTTTTTTAAAGCTATGACAGTCATGACGCCTTCTGACAAGTTTTTAGACATAACAAACACTACAAATGAATTTGATACTTATTACGTGATATGTAGAGTTCATCACCCTGAAACATTGACTTGTAAGCAATCAGTTCTGAAATGTAAGAGCAAAAGTAATATTTAATGTAAAGGTACTAAGAGTTGTCACTATACAAATGTTATTTTCACAAACAGCAACTTTATTAATGTCAATTAAAAACTCGTCGTAACTCGTCATTATATATAAAAAGTCCCCCACCGCGTCTGTCTGTTTGTCTGAATGCGATAACCTCAAAAACTAATGAACGGATATCCATTACATATGGTATCTAGACACTTTGTAAACTTGGGAAGGATATAGGCTAATATTTTTCCCGGGACAATATGTAGCGGGACTTTTATTCCGGAAAACCTCTTTTAAACGGGCGATACTGCGAGTAAACCTAGTATAGTATATTTATTCAAGCCACATGTGCAAATTACATAAAAATCTGTTCAGTAGTTTCAGAGATATTCGCTAACAAATAGATAGGCAGACAGTAAATAATTTTAAAAAATCACTGATTTATGTTCTTTTACTCCTCTTTACTCACAACCTTCCTTATTTACGTTTAACGTACGGGACACTATTTTTTTTAACCTGACTACGGTTGTTAGGCTGGCAATGGCCGACTTATATAAACCGAACTTTTGGGTAAACGCTTTAGGCACTCGCAACCCTTGGGACACACTGGGTTTATTATTTTATTATATGCAAGCCCTTTCGTCATAATATATAATAATAATAATATCAGCCCTATATTATATACTGTCCCACTGTTGGGCACGGGCCTCCTGTACTACTGAGAGGTATTAGGCCTTAGTCCACCACGCTGTCCTAGTGCGAATTAGTAGACTTCACACACCCTCGAAATTTCCTATAGAGAATTTCTCAGGTATGCAGATTTCCTCACGATATTTTCCTTCAACGTTAAAGCAAGCGATAATTCACAAATTCGTCATAAACACTGGTTAAATCTTGTACCTCAAAATCCAATAACACTTTAAAGTAATAAACGTAGTAACACCGACAAAATCAACGGTATCCGATACTTCACCAATTTAGAATCTCGTATCATAATAAAATAACCCATAAAATTATGACAAGCGTGCTACTTTCATGCGTTTATTGATGGCTTTTACGACATATTTTTAATTTATATGGCATTTTATGGGTATACTATAAAATTAGATATGACATATAACTAACGAAGCACGGGTTAGTGCAAACAGTTTGGACTTCAGTATTATGTTTCGGAGAATTTGTATGCCTTGTCAACTGAAGTTTTTATGGTAGTTACATCTGAGAACAAGATTTAATAAAGTCGTAACTAGGTTTTTTTATATGAGGAGGGCAAAGAGACCCCATTGCACCTGATGGTAAGTTGAGTGGGGTCCAATAGAATGTCTACCGAGAGATGATTAGCCCTCGCCAGTCAACATAATTATGCCGGCCTGTTAGAACCAGATATATATGAATAAGTTGATCTCGTAAGGTGACACACTAGGGCCCGTATGGCGAGTTTTAACACCTTGTGTGCAATGGTCGCTATCCGGGTAGATGTATAATAAATATATCCTACCACCAGAAAACTTTTCAGAGCTCGTCGCCCTGTTTGTAAGAATTAGCAGACCTGCCTTTGTGCTTTAACAATAACTTACGCAGTCCTATTAATCCAAAGTCCGCTAATCATAAAAACGAAAATACAGTCATTCGTTCTATATTATTTTATAAATTTTATTGTTGCAATGTCATTCACGAGCGAAATATTATTTATATTTCCTTCTCATAATATAAGCCTATTAACATGGCAAAACAATAATCCAAGTATTAAGGTTTACGGATCAACATGGTTTGCCCAACCTCGGAATAGAATCCAGCTCAAAACGGTTATAAAACATACAGATGACAAATTAATGGTTATATTTTATGTTGAGTTTCAGAACGGCCAGTAACTGTTGGGGTGTGACTTTTACGACTTAAAGTCTATAATGATTTAACACTTGAGAGATCAAAGTGCATAATGTCGTTAACTATATGGAATTTACAATCAATAATAGGATTATATTGGCTCATAGTAGTAATATACGACGTATAAATCATTTTTTTTTTAATTTTAAAAAAGGAAGAAGTTCTCATTCCGAGATTTATTCCGTTACCAAAAAGGTGCGTTACGTCATTCATTTCTTTTCTTAGTTTAGCGTCCTCTAGCAGTACCCGCTTGAACTATTATAGTTCTGAATCGTTCATTAGTATTTTTTTAGAATTGTTTTGCGTACGTGACATTCATAAACGGAGATATTTATATTATGCGATCAAGTCTGTCCAGATTAAAATCCAGCTATAATAATAATAATAACTACATTACTACCCTATTTTTGATTACTAGTTTTGACGCAACAGAATAACTCAAACACACTTCCTGATGGCCAGTTGTTATTGTGATATATCGTCATAGCCATTAATATCGGAATGAGTGCATAGAACAATTATCGCTCTGTTTTAAATTCGGTGCGCACAATGCACACAACCTTTTTGGTTTTAACCTAATTTGAAATTAATTAAAACGGTCAAGTGTGAGTAATATTTCTAATAAGGGTTCGGAATGATAATAATATCTTACAAAACAAAGTCCACCTGTATTGTATTGATACCTAAAGTAAATAATGTGTTGGATCCTGCGCCAGCAAGGGTTGGGGTATTAAAAATGTATATTTTAAAAGCACGAAATGTAAATAAACACTAATAAAAGCGTACATACGGAGCGAATCGTAAAAATAAAGTCATTGTCCTTAAATATTTTTTTTTATTCCACCGCCACGCTTCTCTGTCTGAATACGTAAAATTATAACTACTAATCAGATTTAAATCAAATGTTATGGTTATCTCCATTGGAGACCTAAGAAGGACATATCCCATGTATCCGGGACGAACTCTTTCGCGCGATCGAAGCCGCGAACAAAAGCCAAGTCGTATAATAATGATACTACTAAAATCTAATAAAACTTGCCAAAATTTAATTCTTATAAAGATTATTTCAAACTAAACGTTATATAATGAATACTTTGAAAAGAAATTAAAAATAAATGAAAAAAATTTGAATCATTTCAAGGCTTGTTTATTTAAATATTCTTTACGAATGATTTTTGGCCACACATGGGCCACCTGATTCTATTATGGTCACGGGCCCCTACTAGTACAATGGCCACTAATGTGTAAATATTGTTGCACCGCGTCCATCATTGCGTGTAATGTGGATGGCCTATGAGAGGAATGATATAAAAACGCTAGAAATGACATGATAGAGATATACGATTCTACGTTTAATGGATTTAGAGCTGGAATATCGTATCTAGTACTACTTATTCGTGATTAATAGGAAGGAAAGACTTTGTTATTTTTTTTTTAGTAGGCAAACGAACAAAAGGTCTCCTTGATGGTAAGCAGCATTTGGCGCCCATGGACCAAAGCAATGCCAGACGCACAGCCAAGCCGTTGCCTACTGGGATTTTTAATGAATAAACACCAATAATATAATGCGCACTTAAACTAATTTAGCTTTTAAAAATATTCGTGGTTGTGTTTAGACTTCTTTTCGAGATAAGACGTATCGTGAAAATGCATCTCAGAGTAAACTAATTCTTAGGTCAAAAACACAATTTTGTGTTTTGAAGCTGGAAAGTTGGCCGTCGCTGCAAACATAAATTAATTATATTAGACATGGTGGGGTTTGGTCCCCAAATTATATAACACTAGGTATTGCTTAAGACTTCGCCCGCCAGCGCCATCTAATTGGTTATTCAAATTAAAAATATCCATTATTTTCCATGAAAGCAAAATACCAGGATAAAAAGTAGCCTATGTGTTAATCAAAGACATGTTCTACCCGTATGTTAAATTTCATTCAAATCTATTCAATTGTTTCGGCATTTACTTCTAACAAACATTTTCATAAATTTTCGCACTCATAACATTATTAAGATGAAACGTAATTCATTGTAATTTGACATAATAGTCCATTAGGTTTTTCTTGTTTATCGTTCCAATAACTTCAACAGCGAGATTTTAATCCATCAAGGACACAGCTGAGGTCCCAAAAGGCGCATCTAGATGGACAACATCAACGCATGTAGGGCACCGTGGAGGCAGCGACCCGCGATAGAGTCATTTCCTGAATTTGATGTCGCAACACAATGTCGAACCGCAGTATATGGGATATTTACAGATAATAATCCAGCCATTGCCGTATATTCTATAGACACGAACGTCCATATAAACTATTTGTTGAAAATCCAGAGTTAGAACTAACGTTCGCTGCAGCGCTAAAACATCAATCGTCGTCTAACCAAACATTTTAAACGTGCAGTGCTAAAGCGCTTTATAAGTAAAATGGCAACCAAAAATGAATTGCAGTACCTTCGAAATTCTTATGGAGAACTCTCTGTTATGTATGATGTTTTCCTTCACTATTAAAGGGAACGATAATTGACAAAGATTACACACATAATGTACTATATTTTAATAGTTTATTAAGCTAGTAGGTTTATTTTTAGTTATCTTTTTAAATATGTTTTTTTTTTTTATAATTAAACTGTCACGGTTTTTTTACTTATCACTTTGACAGTGAGCTCTTGGGTTTTGAACTTACACACATCCGTCTCGGCTGATCATTCTAACTACGCTATTGTACATACTAAATTTTACAAGTACTTTATAATTAAACTCTAATGTTTAGTTACTCCAATACAACAATCGAAATAAACATTTAAGTCATATTATCAAAACAATTTTAGCCTCTATTTTAATTAAAATAAGATCGCTACAGATTTTAGGATTTAAGCTTATATCAGTGAAACTATTTATAACCACGAGCTATCATAACCTATATTAGAACACATTATTAATTATTGTATTATCTAGATAAGCGATGATTGCTTCTCGTCGCATCACCGAAGTTCGTAGAGAAGTCGTAATCATGTTGTACACCAGTGTTGAAAATATCAATCAATTAAGTAATATACATTTTGATTTAGCCACATTAATTGATTTGAAGCCTGATGAAAATGCACATCCCAATAAACAAACAATATAAATAGTAATAATGTTTCATCACACAAAATTAACAACGTATATAAATAAATAAATATAAAAACACAGTCTGTAAATTCAGCATATACTGCGACGTTGGCATCAAAGTGAGCGAGGATGTGGCGAGCAGGAGCGTTGTCTAATTTCGGCTAATTTCATCTGATACCGACACGACAAACTTACACGTGCCGTTCCTAAACTCAATTATGTACGTTATTCTTGGAATATAGGTGTGTCATTTTTAAAAACAGTTTAATTATAGTCAATAGTTTATTTTCTGGTGTACTAAAAATATAAGAATAAAATATTTTTGTTAAACAAAATGCTTTTCATAGTTTTTATCTTATGCTATAATCTATTAATATTTACTAGTCGACCCGACAGATGATGTCCTATCAACTATGAATTTGCAGCGCGCATTATGTCAATCGCTGAAATTAACTTTTCTTAAATTTTCTAACGTTCCGCTCAACTTCCTTATTTTTTTCTTTCATAAGACCATTCTCCTGACAATAACAAACACAACAAAAAAAATATAGTGAAATCGGTCAAGCCGTTCACGCGTGATGGCGTGACCAAGGGAAATAAGGATTAATTTTTATATATATAGATATATAATTATTATTGTTTTAGGTTATATATACTAGTTATGAAATTATTAACTATAGATATAAGTTTATAAGGAATTGAGAATGGACAATACCGTCACAAGAGACTTTAATAGCATTCATAACAATAACCTTTAATTATCATTTAATATATTATTATAACTACAAAAAATACTGAATGTAACAAACAGGTAGACCACTTCATGTGTATTGGAAAAGACTAGATACCACCCATTGTAAATATTATGGTGAAAAATCTGTTGTTTAATTTCAGGGTCGTATATAAAGTAAGATGGTTAGAAATATCGAGAAACGCAGACTTTCGCCATGATATTAAACTTTATTCTAATTACCAAAAGTGCAATTCACTTTGGCATGCTAATAGAAAAATAAAAATCTTCATAATACGAAAAAAAAAGTGAAAATACAAGATCAATCGTGTAACCATCCCCAACTTTCTCACGCATACGACAGGAAGTCTTAAAATATCGGTAACCATAAAAATCAGCTTAGGTTTTTTCAATTTCGTTAACTGCAATATTAAATTTGTAAAATAATTTCTATAGATCAAAAGCTAAATTGTCGCGCTCCGCGGCACGGAACGTATACGTAAAATGATGCATTGTTTGGTTCTATATAAATTATTTCATTCTATTTACAACTCAGATCACATCTTTGCTATCATTGAAAAATTATTATAATCATATTTTTAGATTAGAGCTTGGTTGAGTGACAATATATTTTAATGACTGAACGAGTTTGGATACAATGCCATCACAGCTTGTTAGTATATAAGTTTAGGCTACCATTGAGGTATTGATGTTTAATACAAAATAGAGCATATTTAGAAGAGTTTTGGATAGGTACACGTTGTACCCTTTACTTCGCTTTTATAGGCATCATGAGCTGATAGGATATATTTTATATCCGCTCGGATAGCGACCACTATACACAAGGTGTCAAAACCCGCCATAGTGGCCTACGTAAGTGAGTCGCATTTCGGGATCAACCTTTGTGTCCAGCTCCAACAGGCCGGCATAATTGTATCAACTGCCAAGGGGTAATCATCTCACGTCAGTCGACATTCTATTGGACACCACTCCACTTACCATCAGGAGCAGTGGCGTAAGTCGTGCCTGTATAGGTAAAAAGTTTCTATGTGCTAAGTCGTTCATAACCCAGTCAAATTGGCTAAAATAATAAAACTAGTTTCTAACTTAATATTATTAAAGTGCAATGTTTTAATATTTAACTAAAATCCAAACACTAAAATTATCGAAAAAGCTTTTAAACGAGGTTATAATTAACATTATTACTGGCTTAAAAATGCACCGAATGTAAACCTCTATAATCAAGTTTTTGTCAACAAAAAATACATTAAAGCGAAACAAATTAACGTTTATAACTAATAAAATAGTGAAATTACAGCAATAATGTGCAGAATTACAGCCTGACTATATATGAGCAATAACGGTGATTCAGAGATAATATTTTGACACATCTCACAACTTTATAAGGCAATGATTATAGCCGATGACTGTAAATTTGATTGCCAAAATGATTATATTTTATGATTTTAAAAAACTTCAGGTAGATTCTACTCGGAGCTACACGCATAAAAACTTTATCCGAAAAAAAATATAATTTAAAATTATATATACGATTAAATTTGTATTATTGCGGCGTGCATAGAAATGGTATAAGGTAGTGTTGACGGTCACGGTGGCGTAGTTGTAATTGTAAACGTAAGTACAATTACTGCGCTGATGTCCTGGGTTCAAATCCCGAGTAGGCCAAAAAAATTGTAACTGGGTTTTTATATCTTACTCAGTCGCAGCTCGGAGAAGGAAGTTGGAGGTGTGATACACCCGTGCCTCGGAAAGCACGTAAAGCCGTTGGTCCTGCGCCTGATCCCTCTCCGATCCCTTTTGGATTGCCATCTCACCGGACTATGAGAGTGAAGGAACAGAGAGTGCATCTGTGTATTGCGCTCACTTGTGGAATATAATATTTCTTGCGTACTTGGCTGATCTCCGGTCGGATTGGCCGCCGTGGTCGAAATTCGGTTCGGAAGGAACCAATCAAGGTATTGTGTCCGAAGGTGTCCCGGTTCCTAACAAGTATCACCATCCATGTAATTTTTTGTGCTATAATACAAAAATATACTACATTTTTTTAGTTTCCTTTATTATACAAGTTTATATATTAATTGATTCAATATTATAATTCAATCATAGCATTTTATGTAAGTTTTATTTCAAAAACGATTTTATTTTGAAATGAAGTAGTCCATCAGTGTTTCCGTTACCTTACCCATAATTATAAAATCCATAGATAACGCTCTATTATAACCAATTAGGAAACAAATTCATACCAAATTGAGTAAATCATTTCTACACACAAATACTGTAATACAAAATATAATTACAACGAAATTAACCGACTTAATTTTTTCATTACGAATGATAACTCATTTATCATTTACGCATAAAATAACTATAAATTTGATCCCTAATAAGTATAATTGTGAGTTAACCAGACGGTAATTACGTTTTACATAATTACCATTTATCTGATGTTTCTAGTTGGTGTGGACGGAGAGTATCTAACGGTGGAAACGCTACCCGCCCACGTTGTAAGATTGTAAAAACGCATTGCGTACGAGAGCGGCTGCGGTTATGGTGTCAGCGGGTTGGGGTAGCGGTTACTTTTCACATTTTGCAATACAATGTCGTCGTCAATTCCATTGACGTACATTCTATAGATACGAATGTCTACAAGATCTTATATTATAAGCGCCACTCTTACTCAACCAAAAACTGTCAATATTGACACCATACTAAAGTCAGTTTGAATGGATTGCAGATAAATTCAGTTGAACATAGTGAATGTTCGGATCGCCAAATCTAGTACATAGTACATATATATCGATGGTCAATTCCTCATTTTTAAATTAAGAACTTTGAAATACTTGTCGGAGGATGACGTATGGCTGAAATATACTATTTTCAGATGTATGAAGTTGTCAGATTATTGTCAACAAGTTTAAAGTATTTCAATATGAGATTTGTAATTCTACCTAGCAAATATTATACCTATTTAATGGTGTAGGCGGTATGTCTTAAATATTACTTTACAAACAAAGTTTGTGTGTTCCGCTGCTAATTGAAAATAGAGATTACTAATAAGAATAATAGTAATAAAATATTAAAATAATTGCAACTCCCAACATCATTAGGAACCTACTCGCTAACAATTGAGTCTGACGATCCCATTGTACTCGACAATACGATAGATTTTTGTCCAAAACTCTCCCAAAATTTCTTCAAACATTTACCTACTAATCTTTTAATATAAACATCGCACACCGCTTGCAACACAACCGCACACCTCCGGCTAATAAGTGTGTAGGAGCAACGATTTTATCGCGGTGCTACCGACCGACTGACTGTATAAATAGCATCACATCCATCGCACTTGTTGTGTTGGCAAAAACTTACAGAGTCCATAATTGAGAAATTCAAACTAATGACGAGATTGGACCGCAGACGATGATCTTAGCATACTAATTAATCTCGCGGTATTTCTAAGATTATGAAAAGACTTTAGTCAACTAATTTAGGGATAGTGTTTGGCAGTATTGCACAATGGTGGGGAATCGTGATTCGTGAGAAGTCTATAAAAAAAATTTTCACCTAACTTAGGGATAGTGTTTGACAGTATTGCACAATGGTGGGGAATCGTGACTAGTGAGTAGTATATAAAGAATTTAGTCAACTTATTTAGGGATAGTGTTTGACAGCATTGCACAATGAAAGGAAATCGTGATGAGTGAGTAGTATGTAAAGAATTTAGTCAACTTATTTAGGGATAGTGTTTGACAGCATTGCACAATGAAAGGGAATCGTGATGAGTGAGTAGTATGTAAAGAATTTAGTCAACTTATTTAGGGATAGTGTTTGACAGCATTGCACAATGATAGGAAATCGTGACGAGTGAGTAATATATAAAGAATTTAGTCAACTTATTTAGGGATAGTGTTTAACAGCATTGCACAATGGTGGGGAATCGTCATTCGTGAGTAGTCTATAAAAAACATAGCTAATTTAGAGATAATGGTTGACAGTATTGCACAATGAAAGGGAATCGTGATGAGTGAGTAGTATGTAAAGAATTTAGTCAACTAATTTAGGTTTAGTGTTTGACTGCATTGCACAATGGTGGGGAATAGGGGACCGGCCTATGCTTGATTTTGTACATTATTCTATATGTAATGGTTAATAATACGAAAAAGAAACACTGCTGCGAAAACTGCATAAAAATTGGTTAAAAAATGAGCGAGCAATTCATATTTAAAATATTATAATGTACAGAAGTGGGCGCGATGTGGGGATATCGCTTCATCTCTTTCTTTCGCACGCGTCGTAATTCCCGATGACGTCACATGTGGGTATTTCGTCTCTTTTCTGTTTCTTATAAATTACCCTTTCCACCGAAATTCAAAGACTTATAACTTGTTGATTTTTTACCGGATTTTAATAATTCTTTCTGTGTTATAATTTATAATATGTAAATATTTGATAATAGTAAAGAACAAAAATGAGTCCGGTACCCTATTGTGACGAGTGAGTATTGTTACCGGCTTCCCTTTCGTGATAAAAATCTAATTATCTTTAGAACAATTTGCAGAATACCTAGTCTTGCCATAAATATTGTAATAAAGAAAAAAGAAAATTGTTAACTGCAAATAACATTTATTACTTTTACAGTGTGTCAGTTTAATACATAAATATAAAACAATTAAAAATATAAAAAGCTTATTCGAAGTGGTCTCCATTGGCTGCAATACAGTCCTTTAAACGATGAGGCCAGTTATCAATAGAAGCACGCACTCTTTCCATGGGAAAATTCTTCACTGCCAATCGTATAGATTGTTTTAGGGACTCCAAATTATCATGGCGTTTAGAGCAAGCTGTACTCTCTAAAACTGACCACAAATCATAATCCAGCGGATTAAGATCGGGACTAGACGACGGCCAGTCTTCAGCTCTGATGAAGTCCGAAACGTTCGATTCCAACCAAGACTGCGTGGACCGAGCTTTATGACCCGGCGCCGAGTCTTGCTGGAAGGACCATACTTGGTTATTGAACATGGTGATGTTAAGGGGCTTAACTACCTTCTCAAGAATGGTATCTTGATACACTTGTGCCGATGTTTTGATACCTTTTCACAAAAATATGGCTCAGTCACTCCTTCATAGCTAACACCCCACCAAACCATCACTGAAGTCGGATAATGTCCACGTTGCACTCTGTCGACTAATTGGGAAGCTTCCTTAGAGCTTTGAGCATAAATACGGTCATTTTGTTTGTTAAAATGTTGCTCAATTGTAAAAATTTTCTCATCCGTAAACAAAATTTTTCTGTGACCTCCCTTTGCGTACCGCTTCAGTAGTTGTTTCGATTTTACCACCCTATTCTTCTTTAAATTATCAGTTAAGAAATGGCCAGTGCGTCTCTTATAGGCTGCAAGTCCTAAGTCATCTTTTAAAATACGCGACATGGTTCTAGGTGCTATCTTCATTTCCCGAGATAAAATCTTTTGCTTTCGGACAGGATTTCTTCGAATTCTTTCCCTTACTGCTTTGACCACCTTTTTCGTACGAACACTACGTGGACGGCCAGATCTTTTTCTGTCACAAACAGAGGAGGTCTCATTGTACCTATTAATAGCCCGGTACACAAACATTTTACTAATACCAAGTGTATGGAGAGTTTTAAAAATTGCATTTGGCTCCATACCTACTTTGTGTAATGCTATCACAGCGATTCGGTTCTCTTTATCACCCCACACCATTTTAATATCGCAAAATATTTTACAATGTATTGGCGCCAAAATGAGAAAACACAATGAACAATCGTATAAAAATGACAGATTCGAAATTCAAATGTAATATTTTTTTATAATTAAGTGTAACAGTATTTATGGCCAGACTAAGTATATACGCACGCACTAATATTAAAAATACAAAAATTTGTGAGGATGAATGTATGGATGTATGTATGTATGTTTGTTCGTCTTACACGAAAAAACTACTGAACGGATTTGAATGAAACTTTACAGCAATATTGATTATACATCAGAACATCACATAGGCTACAATTTATAATGATTTTATGTATTTTGGTCATAATATAACGAGACGTATCAAGTCCGAAAAAAAAATATCCCGGAAAACTCCTTCACGTAGGCGAAGCCGCGAGCAAAAGCTAGTATTTTCATAATAAATAATACTTTTCACTTGCCACTCATACCAGTAAGCCTGAGCGTGGGTGTTATGACCCACATTGTACCCCATGCTGGGACCAGGATGTGAAATGTAACAAAATGCCGGATGTAGAGTGGGCGGACCATCGCGTACATTGTCATTCAGAGGTTTGAGCCCTTTCGGGTGACCATTATTTGGAATTATGATGGACTTTTTGCACGAGAGATATGTTTGAAAATCGGTAAGAAATTAATAATCTTATCGTCGAACAAAATAATCATTATCGACATTAATACTATTCTGACAAATTCTCTACCAGGGCTAGTTTTCAAGCAGACAATATAATAAACCACGTAGCTCGTCAATATAAAGTCCAAAGTAGAGGTAAAAAAATAGTATATTCCTTACCTCTACAGTCTTGTAAGCATTGAGTTAATCCATAGAATTATATAAAAATAAAACCATGTATTTAACTAAAAGCAACAGAATGATGATAATAGAAGGCATGCCACAGATGGTAATAGTGTAAAACAAATTGCTGCTATTATATTTTGATTTAATTCAACATTCCGGGGTTAATAAACCCAAAAATTAGACAAATAACATAGCAATGTCATAGTATTACTTATTCCTAACATCCTATGGTAGTTATTTCATATGCGTAGTGTATGTAGTTAGGCAGTTATAGCACTATCTGTCAATCGAAACAGATCACAGAACTTCTCTAATCGTTCAGGAATACAAAAACCATTTCAAACTCTTGTGAGTTATCGATTGATAGGTCATTGTTGACCTATTAAAATAATACCACAAAGTCAATCCATCTGCTAATACGAATCAATGTCCACCACAAATCGTGGTCACTAACATGCGAACAAAACCTATTGTCTTGGCTAACGTTATTAACGAAATTATTGTTTACCTCGTCCATTGACGCTAACCCCTTCATTACCGAACAGTCCTTTTCCGGGAGCGGTAAGCAAAATCAATTTTGATGGTAATGAACTCATCGTGGTTGATACTGTGTTTTGTGCGGACTAGGTTTTTCTGTATTTGAATTATATTTTTATTTTAATTCGATACAATTAATGAAATAGGTTTAGTAGAAAACAAATTGGCGCGTCACGTCTCCTCCGATGATTTTATAAGTTAAGGAATTTAAAAACCGATGCAAATTTTTCAGCTATTATAGCGATGGTGGTCTTGCACTTATATTTAATATAAATTTCTAGATAATAATTATTAAATTAAATTTAGTTCTCATAAATTCTAGTTTGCTATGTCCCAAATAGTAACTACCTATTAATACTGGGTATGCTATACTATTATAAATAGACATCTACGGCTGGTTTCAAAATGCATTGGAATGATATTGACCACTATTCATTCCTTTATTTTAATTAGATATTTCTTTGTGCTCGATGTGGCGATAGGCTCGCTCCCTATCATATCATAAGACTGAACCTTCATGGCAAAAAGTGAGTGCCCTAATTGCACTTCTGCCTTCGAGAATAAAGGCGTAATTAGTTTTTATAATTTGTTTTATACAAGTCTTTACAGACGGCTTCGCCGGCACGAAAAAGTTTTTCCGAGATAAAATAGCCTATGTCCTTCCTAGAGTCTTAAACTATCTCCACACCAAATAACTTTTTTAGACACCAAGAAACATTGGACACAAACAGACAGACTCATCAGGGACTTTGTTTTATAAAGGATTTACCAAGCAGATTAAGAATATGTTATAATTTTCACCTATATGACCTCATATAGCATCCAAACCGTAAGTTTTTACAACACAGAACATTTTTAAACACCGCGCGACTTTACGACGTTGCCTCGAACAATAAAAGTTGGCTTTTCTGGTTGTTGAATTAACTTATTGACGGAATATCTCGTCTATAAAAGATATTATGACTGGCGATACTGATCACAGATTTCGTGTTGGTCGCTGTAGTAAACAAATTTATCATTACCGTACTAAAAGCCGTTGCTACGGGATTGTGGACTTCATTAATTGGAAAATAAAATTGTTTGTGGAACGATGCGACTGTATCAATTAAATTGCCAGCAAAGTACTATATGGAAGTTCAATAAACTTTACAATGACGATTTAGAATTCACAGTGCGTGGGCTGTGGCCGAAATGATAGTCGATCCCTTGAGACTACAATAGCCTATAAATATTGAAAAAAAAAGATAATCTATTGCAATCGTTTGATATTCCATCGCCTTAGTCACTTTGTATGCTTTTGATAGTAAGGAGTGGTGACGCGAAAACTTTATATATGAAATACTTAATGATTTGGATGTTAGCCTGTTCCCAAGTCCCTGTATGGGAAGGTGTGACGTCCAAACCCATGTTGGTAACAATAGGAACTGATTAAAGAAGTGATTAGTGTGTAATCTGTAGATTTGTAATTAAGTGTTCAAACGTAACTGAAGATATTGTAAACCTTGCCATTCGGGACGATACTTGTTCTTTTGCGTTCCTCGATTGTATTTAAATGTTAATTTTTGTGTACGAGTGTTTCATTTCTATTATATCTTTTATTTTGCATGTCATTTGTTTGTCAAGGTGTGCGAATAAATTTCATTATATTTATATCTATTTGTATTTGAACGTTTGCAACAGAACAAGGCTTTGATTGTTAAAAATGGCTTAACTTGCTGCATCAACTATCAGTTTGGTGTTTTTGTTTTTTTTTTTCGATAAAGAAACCACACTCCACCTGATGGTAAGTAGAGTAGCACCAGATAGTATACCGTCAGACAAGAGATGATTACCTCGTGCCAACCAACACAATAAAATCGACCTGTTTTTATCCGGATAGACACAAGATCATCCGGAACGCGACACTTACTTGGGATACTATGTAAAAACCCTACCATCAGCGTGTGGACAAGGATGTCCTAATCGGTGGACCAACATAATAACTCGCTGGAAATTCTAGCATACACCTTTCGACGTTCTACTCAAAGAGCGGTAGAGCAACCACCTCCCTCTTCTTCAGAGGTAATTCTTGTGCTTTCAGTCTTGACTCTGGAAACGCTCATGCAGGGAAATTAGTAGCCGGCCAACACAGTCCAGTGTAAATACTTACTTACATAACATACACACGCACATCATCACGCATTTATCTCCGAAGGGGTATGCAGAGGTGCAACCAGGGCACCCTCATTTCGCCGAGTGTGTTCCGTCCCAGGATGTGATAGGGGGCGAGCCTATCGCCATATCGGGCACAAATACCAGACTCCGGGCTGATAGTGAGTAGAAAAACCCAAATATCACTGCCCAACCCGGGATTCGAACCCAGGACCTCAGAGCGCTGCCGTACCGCGCATGCAGTACAACTACGCCACCGAGGCAGTCATAACACATAGTACCTAGTACATAACATATTGTGGTCTATAAGGGCCCGTCAATATTTCCCATCCTTTTCCCCTCTGTTGGAGAAGCAAATACTTTTTAGTGAAATATAGTTTAAATTTTAATTATTTGAATTCCGATCCCTGTTAATGTTTTTTATACTTACTTGTCACTTGAGAGTTTTTCTTCGTATGTGGATATTTTTCTTATAACGTTTATTTTAATTAAGTTGAGTACTGGCTCATCGTCAACACTCTCTGCCCATCCTAGAAAGTTTTATTCCTTCCTTATCTCATTTGCTTAAGTACTCTCCTTCGGATCTGCAGCCGAAAGATTTCAGTATAGCATTCGTAAGTTTTCTCCGATGTAGACTGCAGGGATGCCTACAAATAATAACCCCCTACTTCCTCTTAAAGCGCCGTTGGATCATTCAGCATTGAGCACAAGCCAAAAGTACGCGCGAACTGTTTAACGGTTACAAATAAACAACTCGTTATAAATCTAGGTAACAAAACAATAAGGTAACTATTTGATAGCTTTAGTTGTAAACAAACATTTCTCAGAGAACATTTAAAAGTGAACTTTATTGTTCAAGTGTAGAGTGTAGTTTCGAGCGTTGAAGTTAATAGCTTTTCAATTTTTCTGATGCCATAGGTCATACGTACGTGAAACTTGTTTAGTTGTTTTGGTGTCGAATCAACTTTAGGTACTTGTAAAATGAAACGCAATTATAAAGTATCTACATTTATTTGAATTTAGAATTTCTTTTTTCTTTATTTTTGAATTCCGCTGCGCTGTTTCGAAGACGTGAGTACCTGAAACAATAAAAATACGTGTGAGCAACGTAAAAATTTATTAACAAACAAAATATTCACATCAAGCCTTTATTGCCTAAGTGGTAAGCAGAGTTCTAAGCAAGACTACCACTATTCGGCAAGTGTGTTCCGTCACATCAAATCGGGCACAAGTTTTTGAGTCAGAGCTAATACTGAGCAAAAAAAAACAATATCACTGCCCGACCCGGGATTCGAACCTGGCAAAAAGTGGTGTCGTACGGCGTACCCAAACAACTACGAAACAACTATTAGTATTTAAATCCAAATTAATTCCAACATTGAACCCACACCCCTGCGATTTAATGACTCATGTGATCAATACGCTCAGTTTATTGCCCAACGGCGACTTTTCAATAGAACACTAGGGCTATAACTTTACAAAGAGAATTCTCACATTCACCATACAAAAGTGAGGTACGTGGAAATGCGACAGTGTTCGAGGGTTAGTAACGGGGCCGTTTACACGCTTAGAACAGTGACATACTGATAGATGAAGATGTCTAGCGTATTAGCTCGATGAAAGGCTGGAAAGTGTGTTTTTAGTTTGGTCGGCTTATACAGATGAGTGTTCGTCGACAAATATATTTTGAATTCAAATAGATTCCATTTTTAAAAAAATATGAAGATAATCATTTGAAAATAGAATCGTTTATATATTTATGATTAGTATCTATTCACACTTCAAGTATCTATATACGAGTACGCGCCAAATATTATAAAACTAAAAATTTCACGAGTAAATAACCTAAACTAACATTACCGGTATATTATAACTAATTAACATTAACAAATCCATAATTAACATACACGCTAAAATATTCAGCGCGAATGTTATTTTTTTACTTTATTTTTAGCATCAAAACACAAAAATTATTTTCGTCACGTACCCCGATCTTTCGGCTCGTGTGTATGTTGGATAACTTGCGTCTAACTGTTTTGTAAATTTATAACTTGTGTTAAGAAGCAATTCGTATGCCCATACCGAGGCGGGTGGGAGAAGGGGGGGGGGGGGGTCTATAGCTCGGCGCGTGAATGTTAAAACTCATTTTATAGAGCCTCTTTGATGTGACCACCGAATTCTTTTCAACGAGGTGCGTAATCAGTTGGATATTAAATTCCTCAATCTATAACGGTCATTTTAAGTATTTGATGTTCATTGAGAATTTAAAAAGTAGGTAAGTATAGTAAATTGTCTATAATAGAAATCATTCAAGTTTTAAAAGTAATGTTTCATTATTACTTAAAATTATACGACGCTTTAAAACAATTATAAAAAAAATATATTATCATATTTTTATAGCGACGATAGCCTAGGTTCGAGTGGAAAGGACTGCCGAGACGAATGTTCGCAGGTTCCAAGCCCATGGGCACGCATATCTAACTTTTCTAAAAAGTGACGTGTGTGTTCTTGTTTTAACGGTGAAGGAAAACATTGTGAAGAAATCTGCATGCCTGAGAAGTTCTCTACAATAATTTCGAAGGTTTTTGAAGTCTACCAAGCCGCACTAGGACAGCGTGGCTGAAGCCTAAACCCTTTCCGTAGTAGAGGACGCCATGCCCAACAGTGGGATAGTATACAGGGCTGATATTATTATTAAATATATTGTCATAGTTCTTCCCTTACCTCACTTACATCTCATCAGACAAATTCCAACAAACATCTAAACACTGAAACATCATTTCATGCAAAGCGTACCTTATTACCCACCACACGTGACTCGTACGCGTCCAGATCAAATCTAGTTGTCACCATCATAACTCCAAGACACATTTTGAATATGTAATCCGGTACTACTTCGACGAACCGGGGAACGGCCGGCCAAATTTATAAGCATGGACTGATTCAAAGAAGTTTGTATTTACACCTTGACTTGATCGTAGTGTTGTGTGTAATGGATATTCAGGTCATCTAAATCAAGGCATGGTACTCGGTATAAAAGTATTTTTTGGATTTTATCGCGATTGTAAAAATAATATAATTGTAAAATGTGGGTAGATATTTGAATGACTTTTCGGACGACCATCACCTCAGCCATCCATGAGCTAAGTCTGCAAAGTCTTCGAAACGTCGTAAGAAAATTATAATTTAAAAACCGCTATATCCGAAAAATAGGTTTTTCAATGTTTAATATTCGCGTAAGCATAAGAAATCATTATGTACGACAAATATTTTGTGCCGAGTCGCCATCGGAGTGATAAACCTAGGTAAAAAAACATTACTCCATAGCAACTACAGAACTATTCTATCGCAATATAAGTAACAGAAAGTACTACAATACAAATATAAGTCCTCTAACTACCAGATCTCCACTCAACAAAATTATTTAAAGCACTTAACCTATCTCCTTTAACTTTAAAAACCAAAGGGTCAGGGAGTATTTCATAACTCCCGAATACATCTCTGTACAATTCTTACACGAATAATAATTCAATAATTGGCAGGTCACGCGTACCTGAGGCGCCGATGTTATAATCAAATCGGTTGTAAATATAGTTCTTAAAAACAAAAACACGCTGCTCGACGATTACCCGAAAGCAGTTTGTACGACAATTCACACTAAAAGACACTTGTTTATTAAGAAATTATTTGAATGTTGGAAAGTATAATATGGATTACTTAAGAAATTATTTGAATGTTGGAAAATATAATATGGATTATTGGGCTATGTCATTTAACCTTTAATATTGTTGTGTAAAAAAAATTTTCTCAATACTTTTTATCATGTTGTACAGAGATTTGATTTTAAGTGGATTTTCCTAACACTATCCAAAAAATATAAATTTCAATTGTGAACTTACTCTTCACACTACAATAAACAAATAATCAATATTCAACAATTTACTGCTCCTATTAACTCATATAAATAAACTAAACATGAAATTAAACTATTTTTCGGATTTTATCGCGATTTATATTATAATATTCTCTCGAAATTTTGAAGACTTCAACCTTCATGGTCATGAAGAAGACTGAAATGTTGTTCGTTCGAAAAATCAAACTTAAAATATTTACCCACATTTTACATAACTGTAAAATTCATATTTTAATTATAGCTGAGAGCAGCTATGTAGTTAGTGCGAAAGGTGATAAGTTACTTTGTCTTTTTGAACACTTGTATACATACATACAACATAGATATCGTAATGTAGCTTCGAATATTAGGTGCCATGACAAACCCTTTTATATTTACTGGTACCGGTGAAACGAAATCCATTTGTAATTAGTACTAAAAAAAAACGATTTAACATTCGCGTAAACATATGAAGTCATTAAAACATTTGCCTTTACTCAACCGAACAAAAAGGAATGAATTTAAAGCATTAATTAAAAGTCGAACACTGCGAGGTCACAGGGTCGCGGCTGACCTCTGACCCGCTATCGCAAGGTCACCGCCGGGAAGTTTAGCAAGGTCACTGCAGCTTCTATCTGCTTTGCAGTGACCACGTCAACTGTTTGTGGAGACTGTCTTTAATATTTTATGAATGGGAGTTTTTGATTATGCGGTAGTTTTGTGAAGACAATTTAAATAAAGATATTATTGTCGATATTGACAGTTTCAATATTGTAGTATTTGCAGTTTGAGGTTATTAAAAGTTTTTTACTAAATTATGACTCGAATTGAATGAACCTGCAAACACTAATATTTGGATGGTAGGCCTTTCTTAAGTATAAGCTCTTTTAGAGTTCCTTATCTCAAAAGGGACCCTTATAGGAATCACTTTTTTATTACAAAGTTATAATGTGCGGTTGCTGCAAAGACTATGTCTAGGAATTGGATGACAGGTTAAGTTTGTCAAGTTCAAACTTATATACTTAGAATACCTTTCCTACAAGTTTGTGCGGGACCCTCTATTTTCACCGCCAAGCAACTCGGCCTGCTCGACATGTTATTGCTAGTATTAGTAGACTTTACAAGAGTGAACAATTCTTAGATTTCGAGTATAACCCCTGCAGATCTTTGTTCCTTTTTGTTAGCGTCAATTTTTATTACGTATCGTACCTGCAGTCAACTCCAGAGGATATCTGCGAATGGTATACTGGAATCCCCTGGCTTAGCGACTGCATGAGCCTGGAGGAAAGCTAGGAGGGAATATGCAGGTAAGGGAAGTGTCGAGGAAGGAAAAAGAACCCCTTAGGATGAGCAGACGGGAGAAGGCCAGGAAATGTTCGCGAACCCTGGGTTAGAAAATGAAAACGAACTCTCTTAGGATCTGCAGAGAGGATCGGAAGAAGGCCAAGAAATGTTCGCGGGCCCTCATAGGCCTCAATGTGTATTGACAACCAACAGATATACCTATACAGACTGAAATGCCTAGGGCCGCGGCGAATTTCTCCCCATGCATAGGCGTGCATTTTGTATGGAACCGAGCGCACAAGAAAGCCTTACATATTAGTAGACGTCTTTCCGAATGAGAACAGAATAAAAACCTTTTCAGGAATTCCATCACCATTTCTATAACAAGGTATTTGGCAATTCTATTTGACCGTCGTGACCTCTGCAAACTTGCTCTTCTCGTATAAAAAATGACCACGCGCACACAATCTCGTCATACTCAGGCATTCCGATTAACGATAAGTCTAACACTGCTGTCTGATGTTATTTAGTAGATTTTAGATAGCCAAGCGTAGTGCTTACGGGAAGGTTGGCTTCCGTGAGTGTACGTGATATGAATTATGATTGTAGTAACATTCGTTTGGTCTATGAAGATGTGTTTGCGATCTGTGAGGGTTCTTTTATGTTTGAAGTCATTTTTATAGTAAAATCCAAGTTTGGCTAAGGATCTGTAGTTCACGCCGTTTAGCCTCGGAGGAGTACTCATCAGCTCAGTTATAACCTAAGGGCAGTAACGTATAAAAGATGTTGTAGGTAAAGAGAGTAGTTGACGACTTTTTTAATGCTTTTCATTAATCTATCGAACAAGAATTTCAAAATCCGCAGTAAAAAATATGTTATAAAGCTTTGAAATTTGGTGGAAAGGGAATCTTTCTAATTACAGTAATATTCAAATGTGACGTCATCCAGTACCACCGGCCATGACGCTGCGTGAGTGAGAAAAGGACAGCGCGATAACCCCACCACGCCTCCACATTTGCTGACAATTTTTTTCAACATTAAACAAATATCGAACTGCTTTTTTTCAACCAATTTTGATGCTGATTTCACAGAAGAATGTCCTTTTTATACTATTTTCTGTTATATAATAATAAACTAAATCCAACATAGGAAACTACCCTATTCTCTATCGATGTATATAGGTGTTTTATACCCGCCTGATCATGCTTTCCAAAGTGAAGTTAGAGACACTATGACATAATAATTTAAAAGCAACAGCTGGAATACTTGAATAAAAATTTCCATAGTAACAACATAAGTGAATAAGATTTCTTTAGAAACTTTATTAGCATTAATATTCAAGTAAATAGCGTATGTCAAACCAATTTTCTAGCGAGAGGACGTTATTGATACATTGTTATGTAAATTGTTTTTTTCTTTGACGTCACCTTCTAGAAGGCCAATGACATTGACTTCAAAAAAAAATTCTCGTGTATTTTTACATCAACTTCCACAAGTCTATAAATCTAACAGAAACTCAATTAGCACTGCATTAGAAGTATTTCTTTTGATATAATCTTTGATTTGGCCTTTGACTCCAATATTATTTTACACGAAGCAAGAAAACTGACACTAACGGATGTGAACCATCATTAAATTATTATTGATATTTTATGTTAATCAGAGAATGTATAATTAAAATATTTGAGATGCCATATCCATTTTATATGCGTCACATTATAGGAACATTATGAGATACATTTTTATGGCACCATAAATGTATCTCAATGAATGCGTGGAATACTATTCATTAACATCTATTCGAATATATTTAGTTTGGACCAGTTTTAGATTATAATTAATGATGACCAAAAATGCCGAGTATGCCGCAGCTACCATGAATAACAATTTTTTGCGTCATGACAAAGTGAGTCCACTACTAATGGTAAGTGGAGTGGGGTCTACTAGAATGTCGACTGATAAGAGATGATTACCCCCCAACAGTCGACACAATTATGCTGGCCTGTTGCAACCGGATATACATAAGCTAATCCCGGAACGCGGCACACTTACGTGTGCCATTATGGTGGATCTTAACACTTAAAATATATCCTACCAACAGCAAATTCAGTCGCGTTTATCTCAATTCTAAGATGCAGTAGACACACCACGTTCTCCGCAGCAACTCTATTGTGTTCGGAGGTTGAAATTTGACATCACTATTTTTTTCCTTATCTATACATATTATAAAAGAAAGTCCCCAAAATCTGTCTGTCAATAATGTGATCGATTTTTGAAATCTACCAAACGGATTTGTATGAAATTTAGTATGGAGATACTTTAAGACACCGGGAAGGTTATAGGCTACTTTCTATCCCAGGACAATATATAGCGGGACTTTTACGCGGGCGAAGCCACGAGCAGGGGCTAGTTAACTATAAATCCCACTGCTGAACAGTGCCTTTTATTTATATGCTCTATTATTCCAAATACTTCAAACTTGGACGTTATCTCTATGACATTGTAAGTCTCCCACGTTGAAGTTGGTCACGTGACATTGTGTTTAGCGATTGTCGCCCACTATCTCCGCTTGAGGGACGTGGCTATTTACTTTAATAAAATATTCCCCAACCTTTATTATCAACTAATTAATTTTTATCTGGTCTGATGTAATTTTTTTTATAAGGGTGCTCCAAAGCATCTGGTAGCAAAAGGAGTGAGGTCCAATAGAAGGTCGACTGACGAGAGATGATTACCCATCGACGGTCGTTTAAGGTTATCATTATTAAGTTCCTTTTATAGACATAAATTCTGAAAATTCCATTGCATATTTGATACGACAGGTATCAATCAGTAATCAATATACAAATGTTGATATCTCTTATAACGACAAACTCCCCTCCTAGATCAGCCTAAAGCCGATTTAGAAACCAGTAAAACTGACTTTATACGTTATCCTCATGAACATCGAAGTATGGAACGTTACTTTTCACTAGACCTATTTTTACTTTCCTCGTCATATCATCTACAGCAACAAAAATATATCAAATTCGCCAGCCCTACAATTATCTCCCGTCTCAAAGACCGAAAGGTCACCCTATCCTGACTCACAAGCATGAGTCAGTGTTTCAATAGACATTATTAGATAGAAAATGTCGTTCCCTCATTGTCTTTCGGTTTAATTAATCCAACGATTGTATTCAATTAGCTGAGCTTATGGGCCTCACAATGCGTCCTTGTTCGGAGAACGGTGTATTGCAGTGAATTATTGCACCGCTGTTGGAATTGTTTCGACAAACGGGATTTTGACGAGCCAAAGTAATTATCACTAAGCTATAAGTAATTATTGTTTGTAATTGTTAGCATTTATGCTGTTTTGAGGTTTGGAATTTGTTATATGTCTGTCTCCCTTTGCTTGTCTTCATGTATCATATTTAATGTTCGTGTTTATAAATACATGAAAATTTATTATCTCAGGATTTTAATATAAAAATCTGCTGTAATATTAATATTCGTGAAAAACTAGAATCATTTAAAAGTAACTGGTTTACTATAGCGCAGGATAATTACTTATGGAAGGATCTTGGGGAAGCCTTTGCTCAACATTAGGGTCATTACAAGCTGATACAATACAGTACAAAAATATTAATATCAGTTTTATTTTATATACTATCCATCCTTCTTTTCGGAGAGGGTTTGGGCTTTCGTCCACCACGCTGGCCTATTGTAAGTTGGCAGACTTCATATACCTTTAAAGCCTTATGAAAACTTCTCAGGTATTCCTTCATTTGCTGACGAAGTATCCTTGACCAATAATGCAAGTGATAATTCACAAAGAATACACAGATATCTTTAAAAAAGTTAGAGGTGCTTGCCCTTGGGTTTTGAACTTGCGGACATTCGTCTCAACAGTCCATTCCACTCCTATCTAGACCATCGCCGTTACCGTATCACCTCCACCTTTGGGAATATTTATAAATATTCTCATTTTAGCCGGGAATCGTCCACTGCTGGACATAGGTCTCCCCTATTGAGCGCCACAGGGACCGGTTCTGGGCCGCCCTCATCCATCGGACTCCGGTGACCCTCACCCGGTCGTCGGTCTATTGCGTGGTAGTAGTACAATACAGGTTGGCTATCAGTATTTTCGACAACTGATACTCATTAACTCCTAACTAATTAGTAATCAATTTATTCGCCGCGGCGCGTGTAGCGTCGAACGAAATCCGGTTTACAAATTCATCTGATTATTTTAATTGATTTCTCTGATAATTATAAATGGTAACCTGTTGTGGATCTAAATTCTTGTGAAGATTCACACGATAAGAGAATATTTTCAAATTTTACCATTTTAATTATTAATGGTATGTTTGATTAGACGCGGCATTATGTATGTTGGTGTTTTATATTGTAAAGCATATTATTTATATTCATTTTATATAATCGCATGAAATAGGTGTTATTTTTAACATTTCCATAATTTATATATCAAAGCATTAGTTTGTACGATACAATTTATATTTTTCTCACCTACTTTAGTCTAGACATTTATTTAAGTGCTTAAATATTTGTATCTATTTCTAAATTTCCTTCCAAATAATTATCCTATCTTGATCTATCTTAATTGTTTCCAAAAGACGGGATACTAAATTCAAATCTATTTCATTCTAACCGTAAAACAGTTCTTTCAAGGTTTATTACCACAAAACCTAAGTCCAAGTAGACTATAGATCTCCAAGCTCGGGCACATAACCCCATATCAGTGTTACCGGAAGGCTGTCTAGTACCAACAAATTGCTACAGCTTGACCAAGCTATAAGCCATTTGAACAGGCGAGATTATCGGCAAGCGGCTGATGCCCTTTGCAGTTGAGAGGCAATAAATACAGGATTTCCGCCTGTGATCCGAGCCTTTGATTGTTGGATCCAAGTTTGGTTAAGGCTTGATTGTCCAAAGGTGTTTATAGGTTGATTCTGAAATGATTCGACGTGGGTATACTCGTTGCTGCGTTAACGTGATGTTTTTAATTTTATTTACAGATGTGAATAAATAAAATGTGCATTTTTTTCATAAATATTCGAAAATAAGCAGCTAGATAAATCTTACTTTTACAATATAATTGTTCTGAGTTTTTATTATAGTCATGGGGACTTTTCCGTCTATGGGGCCAAATCCGTCTTTTTGCAATTATGTATGTTCTAATCGAAAGACAGTGTTGGAGTTGTACAGCTAAAAGAGACGAAGAATTCTTTATTTACCTAAACGACTATCAAAACTGTCCTTTGATTAGAAAGCCTGTAATTTCAAAAAGACGGATTTACCCCACAGACGGAACAAGACCCCTGACTATATTTTATTTTGTCCCCAAGTAGCCATACCAATAAACGTTTAGTAAAATTATTTTTCTTGTACATAATCCCGCTATTTTAGTGCCATCTTCGTACAGTCAATACGTCGGTACTTCCTCTTATTCTATTCAGCTTATCTATAGTGACGTTCCGTCGACACGTCCCGTATTCAATAAGGGATATTGTCGGACCAAACTGTTCCCATTCAATACATGAGTCAGATTATATGAACTTAACGTGCATACATTAGTAAATATTTCTTCAAATGCTTTAGATATAGCACTGGCTTGGAAGAGATTGCATATTATTTTTATATTTATTCTGGGTTCTGATCGACGGGATTTGAAAAATGTATTTTTTTGTAAATGAATTTAATTGCAGTTGAATAAGACTGTATGGAAATGATCTGTATTAAAATGCGAATAAAAAAAGTTGAGACGCCATTTTGTTAATATATAATGGCATAATTAAAAGGAAATTCATGTATACAAAGAGAATTGTTTCAATGATATTGTTTAAAATATTTACCTCGCAACACATCCACTAACATTTCATTTTTAATTAAATAGGTGCATAATATTGTAATGTCCATCATATTTATATAGCTTTTGCATATTCGTATTGCAGGAACCCGTCTTCCCCCTGTGTCTATTTCTTCCCGAATTACCCCATGCGTTACGTAAAAAAAAACTTGGAATATATCCGTTATAAAATGTCGAATCCAAAGATTGATTTTAGCGTGATACTCCAACGAACATATCAGCAAACAGAGGAACTGGGGAAAAAATAATAGTCGTACTTTTACGTTCAGCTACCTATTTCATACGTCTTCTATATATATTTGTCTAAAAATATTCAATGTCCTGGCTCAGAAAATCTTAAATTTCATCATTAAGATAGCACCAAAGATCACGGCGCCAACCACATATCCCACCCATTAATCACGCAGTCCATGAATGAACGTTAAGTTTGACATGTTTGTAGTCAGGACAAACTGTCCGTCTGTTTGCAATCATCAAGCGAGTATATATTCGTACGTTTAACAAGTGCACACGAAATTTTACACTTGCCGTATGTCGTGTGTGGGCGGCTCCGCAAACACGGCTCTGCGGAAGGTCTGTTAATGTCAACTGTGTAACGTTGACATTACGATGCGTGTTAGTTATTTTAACTATGGGTAAAGGTAAAGGCTAGTTAAAGCCCTGTTTCACTAAGTTGGAGTAAGCGTTAATCAAATAACATAGGGCGATCTTTATATATGTTCTACGTACTAGATTTGGCGTTCTGGACATTCACTGTGTTCAACTGAATTAAACAGTCCATTCAAACTAACTTTTGTATGGTCAATATTGACAGCTTGTGGTTGTGTACGGAGTGGCGCTCGTGAAATAAAAACTCGAGTCTAAGTGTAAACCTGGATTTAAAAATAAAATATTATTCAAATAAGTAAAATTATTTGTTGTTCAAGTGAATAAATAGGTTATAACAGTGACGTTTTGGTTGCCTTTTTAATTCAGATTTTGAATAAATAGTTTATATGGACGTTCGTGTCTATAGAATAAACGTCAATGAGGGCGACCTAATAAAAAGTGATTATATGAGTACATTCTACATTAGCTGTTTAATACAATAACTGAACAATATGACGAGTAGTATTTAAGGAAAGTTGTGAAACAAGCTTCTGAATGAATATAATACGTGCCAAACAACGTTTACAATAGTGGTTTGGGAAGGACATTAAAATTAACAAAAATACTAATGCTTACGATTAAGTCTTACACTATTACTTACTTATATTATTTTGATGCATGCAACACTGCATTTAGAAAACTCTTATCGTTACGCAAAGAAATAAAAATGAGCAGAAATTATAGAAAATTAAATAATTTTTGTATCATAGAATGCTTGATTGCGATTTCCTAAATTAAATAAAATAAGCCGTTAAGTACAGTAGAAACCGATTATTACGACTCCGGTTATAGCGACGTATCGGTTATAACGACAAAAAAGGTCTCTTTAAACAAATGCATATAAAAAGCGTTTCGTTTATAACGAAAATCGGATATAGCATCCAGATTCGGTGATCCCTTCGATGTCGCTATAACCGGTTTTCTGTAATATTATTTTTAGGTATGTCAGTCGCTTCCTTTGAATGCGGTAGGTATGATTGGATTAGTGACGTCACAAGTCCTCACTCACAAGTCCTCTGGCTTAAACACTGACATGTGGCAACAACCGAGATAATACCATAATCTGTATACCTCGGTTTTACCGTTAAGCTTGTATTCAGAGGGTTCTCAATATTTCTTCACGACTGGATTGCGTAAAGTGAATAACCTGTCACAGATGCTTTTTTCGGCGGATAAATGAGTTGAAAGGTTAGTCGATGATTAATGGTAATTAAATTGATGAAAATCTATAGGAGCGGCCTATGTTCAGCAGTGGACTTTGTGTATTTGATGATGATATTAGATAGTTAGTAGATACATGATGAGTAGTAGTATGTCATTCAAATTAAGTAATTTATGTTAGTTTTGAAGGTTATCTTTTGATTTAATTTGTGACTTTTTCTGATTTTACTTATCATGGTGATAGCTTACATTTGAAACCTTTTTAACTTACTTTAAAAACATGAGGAGGATCTCAACTTATCTGTTTGTATTGTTTTTTTTACATTATCAATAATATTTTCTTGAATTAGTGCGTAGGGACGACTGAACATATTTCATCACTAATTAAATTTATATATCATACCAATTGTATTACATTTCTTCTTTTAAACCCATAACAATTAGATCCAACTTTTGCAATAAGTCTTTGGAAAATGTAAAATAATTATCAGACGTCACCCACTCTGTTTCACGGCAGTTTAAGCAGATCTGCTTTGTCTCTCCTAGATTTGATACTAACTTAGCAAAATTAGATTCAGGAATGATACTTTGCGGTCACAGAACATACAAAATAACCACTGCATCTACATTTCGTGCAAAATTTGATTCCGAAGCTTACGTGTTCGGTACAAGGTTGGGAATTAATTTGCCGACGGCAAATATAAGTTGGCATTAGTTAGAAAGCAAAGCTCAAAATGTTTATTTGTTGCGGTTTCGTAATCCTTGGAAGGAATAACAAGAAATTTTTGTACGTAATTTGTGGCATTACACGTTTAGTAATAAGTTCATTGTAAAATAAATAAGCGTAACTGTAAAAAGCATTGTACTCATATTATAATTGCGAAACTTAATATATTTGGATGTTTTAGAAATAAATGTAAAAGCCATTAAAGTTAGTCTAAACTAACATCTATTGGCAAGGAAGAAATAAATTTTAGTATTCTTACTTACGGCTTTTAGATTAGCAAAGATCGAAATGAAGAGTTCTTAATATTATTACACTATATTCGGAAATATCAAGCCCACGTAAGATCCTAATATTTCGAGAATTGTAAGCCCCACTGAGCGTATGTCTGGGACTAAAGTAGCCCGCTTAATTCAGTCTAATTGGTATACCTAATTTTATCCTATCATATAGTTTCTACAATAATTGTTTCTGGTAAATATTTTGACAAACTTTCGTATTTATAGTATTAGAAAGCCTAAGTATTAGTAGTTTGCATTTGTTTTATAAATGATAATTTATATGTGATTTAAATTTTCTGTTATACAAAAAAATATTTAGCCAATAGTGTTGTATACACCTGTAAAGATTTGTCACCTAGAATAACCTTATACTGTGGATCCATCATTTGTATTTTTCTGTGATAAATCGTTGGTGTGTCTATTATTAAATAAATAAATTATCTATCCGATATGGCGATAATATGGTCCCCTATCTCTTCGTGGGACGGAACATACATGGCGTAAAGTGAGTGCCCTGGTTGCATCTCTGCCTACCTATTACGACATAAATGCGATATGTGTGTAAAACTAAATATGCTAATACAATGCAAGGAGATATCAAACATTGTATGTAATTTATAACTTAATTAGTTATTCACATTTCGCAACACATCATTAAAATAAAATATTATTTCTATTTCGACTCATAAATCATTGTATGTTACCACCTTGCGACTAATCTAAATTCCAATGTATTATGATAGATTTATATTTTTTTCTCGTGCAGGAAGCAGTTATTCATTTCATCAGTGTTTGTGCTCTCATATATAATTAAATTTTCTCGGAATAAAGTTAATTTTCTTCTTCTGATATCCCAATTTATTGTGGGATAACACACTTTTACAAGCCGATAGCATTAAAGTTTGATTTTATCTAGCTCCATTAAGGGTTGGCTGTCAGACAAATTGTAAAAAAAAGACGTCTTATTGTCGTGGGATTCGATCTCAGGACCTTCCACCCCGATACAGCTTTCTTTTCGTGATACAAAATTTTATTTGATTTGTTTTAATTTCAAAAGAGTACGAATTTTTACTCTCTTTGAAATAAAGTTAAATATATGTAGTATGCACTCCATTATACTTAGATTCAGGAAAAAAGTTTTTAGCTTATAGTTATGTTAAAAAACTTTAGGAAATTTTATATATAACGTGTGATTGTAACCTGTTTTGTCGTTATAAATAAAATAAATGTAAAGAAGATTAACAGTTCACAAAATATCAAGAGGATACAACGGTTTAAAAGTCCCAAAAGCTACAATTAAACTTAAACACTTTATCTCTTTATAATAATATAGATCGTATATGTGAAGTGGGCAAGCTCGGCGTCAAAAGTGCTCGGGGCTATTTCCACACCTGTGAAGATGGGAACAACTTGCGAGCTTTTCGGACTTCTAAATTGTGATTCCTAGCTTTCGATGGTATTCTGGCCTAGTGAAAGTTTTTGCTCGAAATCTTTTTTGAGGTATAAAGTACGTAAATATTAATGCAATATTTGGTTTATTTTCGTGTCAAATTTCATTTCGTTCAACGGTTTTTCCGTCTACTTTTTTCTTGTAGGGTCTCTCCAACTAGTAAAGATTGGCAATCAGCTCATTTTAGTTCTTTATATGGCGAAATATTTCTATAGCGCTTACAATCCACGTCTACTCCAAGACTCTCAGTTACCACGATTTTTTCTTTTGACCGGTTTTCCTTTGCCTGCTACTTTTCCCATCATTACGAGTCTACTTCTAACAAACATCAATGTAACTTCCATTTTTTTTTTTAATTTGAAAAAAGTTGACTACTTAAACTCTGTCTCATCGATGGTAAAATATAAAAAGAAGAAATAATAAAAACAATTACAGTGCATTTTGATAACAAAGGTAATAATCATAATGTCCCCAACACTGTATTGTCTAAACAAATGAACTGCAAAGGTGTGATCAATGGAAGAATGGCCGTTGAGACGCGGGTGTGCCAACGCCGTACGCGAAATACATTTAAATATTGTAATTGCTTGCATGTTTCATGATAATGTTTAAAAAAAAAACGCTAATGGATAATACTTAGTTAATAAACACATACAAAAACTAAGTTTCTCCAAGTTTGAGGAATTTTGATCCCTAAAATTGGTGTCTGGAAAATTTGGGCTGAATAACATAATTTCAAAAGGGTTGAAAAAACTCCATTATAATAAATTAAGAAGAAATACATCATATTCAACTCGATACAGGATCTGCAACCTTTCGGTTTACATTTCAATATATTCTTTTTAGTTATAATTCTCATCGTTGGGCAAAAAACCATCACAAACAGAGACGGAAGTTAAAGGATCTTTCAACTAGTTAACCTACTTATAAATTAATGTTTAATGGGTGCAGAAGAACTAGCCTCATGATTACGAAAATTTAGACCAAGACCAGCAAAAGCAATATTAATTTTGGTTATAATTGTTACATTTAATTACTTACAGCTGTTAGTCTTAAACATAAATAAATAAATTATAAGTAAATATCTCGCCTGATAAAAGCAACTGTCATGATAAGAAACTTTTGGGCCATAGACACCATTTTGTGTGTTGTGACGTCACTATCCCATCACACCTACACGTATCCACCTGTCACATACCTCATTACATACAATTTTTTGCACCAGTCGGATAAAAAATAACAGTACAATAAATCAATTTTATTTTCATTCTCATGTCTCTTAAGTGACAAATTGTCGTCGCCTTACATTTAAGCTTTATCTATGCAAATTTAATGAAACAGTAATTTAAAATCCGCGTAGTGATATCCTTATCTTTTTAATGTGGTTTTGCTCATAAAAAGTTATTAAGAGCTTTACAGCTTGACAACTATTCATAACTGCGTTGAAGTGCAAGGTTCAAGTAGCAGAAAGAGGATAATTCAATTCTTTTTTAACCCAAAGTGACAAACACAACAACAAACAGACAACAGTGAAAAAACAGAGACGCATCTATCGCACCCATTTTTCGCAGTTTATATGCATTCCATGTGATAGAGGGTGAGCCTAACGTGATATCGGGCACAAATTTCAGTCTCCGGGCTAATTCTGAATAGAAAATCCCATCACTGCCCGACCAAGTATTCGGCTCCAAGACAGCGCGGTAGTCATACTGCGCATGCAAAACAACAACGCCACCGAGGCATTCAAATAATAAATAATAATCTTAATTACTGAAATGTAGCGTTTTTAAATTTGATTATTGAAGGATATTGTAGTCAGCCTGATTACTTTGCAGAATCACATCAAACCCCGGATCCACACTCCAAAAGGCAAGGCGCGCCTCGCGTAGGCGAATCGACGCAAGTGAGAGTGTTGTAACCTGTTATAGAATGTGTTATATTATTAAAAAGTTATTCCGATTAATTGAAGCTAGATCCAGGCTTTATCTAGCATGAGCATTACAGTTAGGCGTTACCCACTAACGTGCTAATGTCCTGGGAATAACCGCACGCGACACTGCGGTGAATCATCTATAATCCAATTATATGGCCTAGCTTTTACTTGCGACTCCGTATGTCACATGACCAGTTTAAGTTGACCTCTCTTATAATGTGGCATAATGAAGAGTTGTACTTAATAAGTATTTTGTATTCAAAAAGTCGTTTGTATAAATTATAACACTAAACACAATTTTAAATAACATCTTAATATGTCTTACCAAAATACCGTGCTTGTCATCCGAGACATTGCATATTAGATCTTATGTACGATGACAATGGTTTAAACTGGTGCTAAATAATGCTTGAAAGCAGTCTGAGCTCCAATATCTGCTTAGACTTTAGAGAACCCACTGCATCAAAGAACAATTTTATGACCAAAGTGAAGAATCTAGGCAATAATTGCGCTTCTGCCTACCCCTTCGGGAGTTTAGACGTATACTAGGACTATTTTCTTGTGTGTAATAAATAAGCAAGAAAATGTTTATACTTTACCATCAAATCAAAGTTTACTGTCTTTGACACCTCTTAAAATTTTTGCTGTGGGTTTATCACGTCTAAAAAATTACCTACTTAATACTCAGAATATATCAATATACAGTTAAATAAGCAATTTATAATAATAATTATATGTCGTAATAACTGATTTAACTCACATAACCCGTAAAATATTAAATTTATGATTATTTTACGATACTTTATATCCGTTAATATTACTGAACGGTTATCTTAGATCCCGTGTGTTAACAGTTTATGGTCCAAATATATTAACTATTTTATGTTCAGCTAATATTGAAGACTAGAATTTTGGAATACGTACTTATATACTATACTTATTTAGGTTGCAAGCTGAAGTGGCAGTGGGCAGGGAACATAGCTCGCAGAATTGATGGCGGATCCGGCACGAAAGTTCTGGAGTGGAAGCCATGAACTGGCGAGCACTGCGTTAGACCAACCCACGAGATGGACCTAATAAAAGGACATTGTCGAAAACGGCCCTAGAACCAACAAAGGTGTGACTAGCACCATAATTATTTATGTATTTTTTTATACTATTTGCAAATATGTGTATAAAACGGACAAGCTGCTACATCCAAAATGAATATATAAAAATATTGTAACGACTTAAAGTCAAAGTCGCCGACATGTTTACAACTAATTGTGTATAGAGATGTACCGGTTCGACAAAACGATAAATCTAATTACCGATAATTAATTATTGAAACATTTTAATATATTCCATTTGTGAGGCGATATGTTCTTTAATTTTTATAATAATATTTAATCGAGCAGTGGATGCGTCTCAAATAAATAAGTAGTTAGTTTTAGGACTAAATTGATTATAGATCAAGTCGTCTATGAAAAACGTTTTTTTTTAGTTTTTAATTCATATTGATTTACTTTGTTTATTTAGATTCTATATTAGCGATCCGCCCTGGCTTCGTACAGATAGCAGAGCATAATATATTATGCGAACATTTATTTTTCTGTCGTACAAAATATTTATGAATTATACATGTAAAAGTAGCATTCTTCTCTCTCCCTCCATCCGGGGGCCTCAAACTCTCTCCATATTAAATTACTATCGGATCCGCCCGTGTGAAAGATTTTCCGGGATAAGGATCCCGCTACATATTTTTCCGAATAAAATAACCCTATGTTGAATAAAATCGATTTTTGTATAAATGATCGATATAATCGATCCGGAATCTAGTCGAGTAGTATCCCTAATTCTTACTTCATTTTTGAATTCAATTTAATGTCACTTACACTTCACTCATCAGAGACAAATAAGCTAGACTCTCACTTTCCATATAATATAATATATTATAATTCTCTGACTATTACTATATCATTGACGATTCGGCTATTATAAAGACTCTGTGTGATTGATTACGATATCGACATACACTGGCTGTGATTTCTGGACTTTGTGAACTGATGTAACAATTTACCTGGCATTGATAACGGATACGAAATGGAAATTGCTTTTTGCATTAATTGTGGCTCTGCTGGCGGATCCATGGTGTTGGAGAACGAGCAGATTCGCCATTGTATACAACAATGGACAGCGCCTTGTTTGGTAAGCACATTTTTCTTTAATCGTACAAGTTTAACTGCCGCCAAACTTCTAGTTCGCTCCTCAGTTCCTGTTCTTGGTAACTGCGTGGAGACAGCGAACAGAGTCTGTATACTACCTACTACACACTTTAGCATGTGGCTGTGGCAAACTTAAGAGCAAACTAGCAAGTATATTGTTGATTAAAAAATGTGTGTCATATGCTTGAAGGTTTCTAACATTTAATTCAGCTGGAAGATTTGAATACATAAATCTGCTTTCCGTGTGACACAATATTAATATATTGCCATTATAATTTGAGCATAATGCGTTTGTTTGTTTTTTTTCAGGTTGTAGCCCTTGATCTTATATGTACAGCATGTTAGACCACGGCCCAAGAGCCTATACATACTTCAGCTGTAACAATGTTAGTAGAAGCTGCGTGCTCTGTAATAGAATGTTGGAACTCCGGACACGGTGATTGTGATTGGCAAAACTGAATTGATAAATAATACCATAACAACAACCCTCCTGCACAATACTCAGATAATATTTTATAAAACAATGTAGGTGATGAGGAAATAAATAATATGAACTAAAAATATTTTTTATTTGTTTAATTTAATCCTACATGCCCTAAGAGTCTACCAAAAGTGTGTTAAATATGCCATTCTTCTGATAAAGCGTGAATGCGAAACAGTGCACCTCTGTCTGTCTCTTCGGGGAATACGTACGACGTACGTATATATAGAAAATACATAAAATCTGAAGGGTACTCTTAGAGGATGTAAATACTATAACTACATAATTAGGTACCTTTTTACTTATAAAAAATTATATGAATTAAGTCTTAAAATAGCCTGGTAAAAAATAATCAAGATACCTACATAGTGATGAATCTTTAGGGCTTATATATATTAGATAGGTACTTATATCAATAAAAAGCATATTTAAAGCGTAAATGATAGGACTATAAATCTACCTTGAACATTGAAAAGCTTTCAATGTTTATTATCAATTATAACCTCAAAATCTCATCGTTTTTTTGGATTGATGCGATATCTCAGCTTGTCCGTTTTATAAATAATATGTCATGAGAATTTTTTAATGATTCTAAATATTACAAACATTTTTACATTGCTGTTGGTTCCAGGGCGAATTATGTATGGGCACAGAACAATGTCCTTTGTTGGATGTCGCTAGATGTGAGTCGCTTCCAATAGGTCGATTTGGAAATCTTTGAGGAAGGAACATATTCAGCTGTGGTCATACTGCGGATGATGATGCAATATTTTTATTAATATTAATTAATGTTTTATAATATTCCAACGGAACGGGAACGATTGGATCGGACCTGCTATAACTGAGAGGCCTAAGTCAATCACATTAGGCTAATGTTAACAGACTTCACATACCTTCGAAATTCTTATGTAAAACTCTTAGGTATGTAAGCTTTCTCACGATGTTTTCCTTCACCGTTAAAACAATAATTGAATCATAAAACAAAGAATCCACACGTAACTTTGAAGTCAGTGTTTGTCATTCAGCAGTCTGTTTCATTCTTAAGCTATTGCCGTTTCATCATCATCATCAGCCCACATCTTTGTCCACTGCTAGACATAGGCCTCCTCCAATGCGCCATTTTACCCTGTCTTCGGCCTGTCGCATCCAGTTCTTGCCAGCGTCTCCACCAAGTCACTCCATCTAGCTGGAAGGCGTCCTACATTACGTTTGGCAAGTCTTGCCGCTTATACAGCCCCGGATCTTGGGTCAAGAAAGAACCCGTGCCCGGGCAGCGAATTCATAGGGCGATGAATGGGGATGATGATGATGATGATGATGATGACAAAGGTAAAGGTGGTCGCGGGCGGCATTATCCAGATTTTGCCCCGCCTCCAAAAAATTCAAGATCCGGGACTGCGCTTATAATACTAAAATTAATTTATAGTTAAAAGGACATATACCGATTAAAATGTTTATTGATAAACCTAAAGCGTTGCCTTGTTAGTACCGTTCGTTGTTATAAAACGTATTCATAAATTTAACGGTTCAATAAAATTAGAGACATAACAATTTAGTGTGAATCTTAGGGCTTTTAAACGGTGTGGACACCGATTCCAGATGGTAGGCAACTTTCGTAAATATTCGTCATGGTAGAGATGCGGTTTGATACCAAAATATTGAGCTGGGGTTTTACCATTAAAGAAAACTGGCGTGGTTTGTTTTTTGTTTGAATGCTGATATCCTACAGCCCTCTAAGACTATAAAATATACTCTAGGTTTTTGATCATCAGTTTGCTTGATGTCAATACCCTCTCAAAGATCTTGTCCATGACAAATCATTAGACCCATCAAACGTAATGCCTAACTTAAGAATCGAACCTAAAATCACCTAGTCCACATCATCCACTACCATTAGACCAAAGAGACTTTTAATGTTATATCGAAAAAAAACATATTTTCATCCGGCAACCTGTACGTTACTATTTCAAATTTACTATGTCGCATATTTAATATTGAAGTAACTAACTCCTCAAAAACTAACTCAAAATCAGTCTAAAATGAGTTAGATTCATTATTCTTTCAATTCAAACCCGTAGCTTACAATGTCGCACGCTTAAAATTGAAGTAACCAACTCCTCAAAAACTCCTAACTCAAAATCAATCTAAAATACTGTAATCCTTATTTCAACGCCATCTATATTATCTACAGTTCATATACACATCTTCGATATCTGTAAACGATACGGAACCATCGGCGTCTAGTTATTCTCGCACATCGCTAGTTATAATTAAATTAACACTGTGCTCTACCGGTTATTCGCTTCGTTTACAATTAAAAGCGATATTATTAGCCTAATTATGTCTTTAATTGAAAAACAAAAAACTATTTTGAATGTCAAGGTACATAAACACGTATAAAGTGTTAAATTTAAGAAATTGAATTTTAACATTTAATAAAAACTTCTTTGTAATAAGAAAATTTTAGTTTCTTCTTCAAATAAAATGTTGCAACTTTGCCCCTACAGCGTTTGTACAAATATTTTATGCAAAAGTGAAACATCGATTTCGCCGATGAATAGCCTTGCTCGGATTTTATTACCCAGAACAGACTGGCCAGTGGACGGCGAACTTAATGCAATACCAAAAGCGGCTTACCGCGAGGTAAAGCTGAAATATTGTTCAAATCTAAATAACTCGTTACGATAAATGGACTTATCGATGTATTTACGACATCAAAAATTCATAATTCAACCACAATCCACCGTTTTCAATTGACAAACTGTTCACCGTCGCCATATCTCCGTTTTAATTAGACTCGTGTTAGAATAAATTCTTTTAAAAAGCACCTGTAATAATAAATTCGAGAATAACCATACAATAGCGTAAAAAAAGCAGGTGTACGAGTTTTCGACTCCGCACCTTGTGTTTTTTTAAAAAAACGTCCGTTAAAATGCCGTTTTTTCGGTTTTACCAAATTGTAATTTAAATTTGGAACCGTGAAGATGGCGGTGATGACGTATCTATTAATTCGATTGGACAGTTAGCATGCGCGGTGCCGGGGCGCTTTGTTTCCTTTCTTTTTACCAATCAGTTTCGATTAACGATTTTTTTTTTGCTGCAGATGTCAATTCGCGGTACCTACATTGTGTGCTAATTGCCAGCATCTCGATAAGGTAATTTAAAACTTTTTAAACTCTCCAGACTGTAAAATTCCGCGTGTCGCCCGAATAATAATGTCATCAAATTGACAGGACTTTTATAAAATACGTTAAATTCCATGTCCTTTAAATGTTAAGCGAGTTTTTGAATAGAAATTCTAAATACTTTAGTTCTAACTATGTCCTTTTAATTCCATCGAATGCCATGCAATGCAAAACGAAATGAATACAATAATGAAATAGACTTTTTCGCAGTCATGTTTCTATTTTATTTTGACATAAATACTATATTTGTATTACAAATATAAATTGTTTTTCTTATTGCCTTTGACCCTATTTTCTGTATTCTAATATGATGTAACAGAAAAAATAACTATTTGAATTCTGACGTTTGACACGAACCAAATAAATACAACCAGGGGTGGCAAACTTAAGAAACCCTATCGTACAAAGTTGCCGGTCAATTATCGCAAAGTCAGCTCCGCGTTATGTGAAAACAATTTATTAACCCGTGACCGATGTCCAGGGCTGGCCGTAAATACGCTGACCCCCGACCCAGCGGCGGTAAACTCACGAGGAGCGACACTCGTGTTTCACAACCCTGTTGTTTAGAGTGCGTATGTGAATAATTCTGTAGCTTGTGCCGTTGGGTACAATCAGCAGCGAATGGTTTATGTATTTTCATATTACGAGTTAATTGTTTAATAGCGGAAATGAAAATATTGTTTGATAATACTGTTATTAATAACCATCAAGATAAATAACATTATAAACAAATTAGAAAAAAAATAAGGTATACCATCGACGTCATTTATGCTTGGAAATTAAAAGCAATAAATCACAGATGAAAAAGAAATAGTTGCATGAATTTGAAAACGACGAAACGTGAACCGCGAACATTATATGATTCAACATAAGGGACGCTACGTCTTAACGTTCAACTTTGCCAACATATTTGGAACGTATTGTAAGATCAGATATATAAACTCCTCAAGTCCTCGCAAACATATTTGTCAACAGGTATTTCACCACGTACCAATAAGTCCAGACGTTTTAATCCTTTAAGGTATTTCCTTAATGCATATGGTCTTGAACAAGATGTATTAAGGCAACTGCAAGCATTTGAAGTCATTTCCTCTATAACTTGACTAAAATATACATGGCCGGATACGCCAATGGTTAATTGAATGCGATAATTAGAATTAAACCTTTAATTCCAATACATTTGTAGAAGGTAATTTGTTAGCAAATTGCTGGGCTTATTAGTATAAATTCTAATTGGAAAAAAATATTGGATATAAAAGTACAATTAAAGTTTGTGTGATAAAATGTGTTTCTTTATTTGCTAATCTATGGTTTATAGAATATTCTAGAGAAAACAATACGATTATACTTCAGTCCTGACACAGAAGTCTTTATCTTCTATATATCGTCCAATAAATATGACTATAATATTCAACTGATATTTTCGAATAGCTATAGTGGAAGCGGGATGAAATGGAAATGAAAGTACATATGTTTATATGTCCTTAAAGTGTTTGGGTAGCTGAGTCTAATAAGAATTAAAATACAATAAACGAAATTAATGTACTTAAGGACATGTGGCCAGCAGATTGTTAAGAAGATTTTAGTAGCCCAGTGAAACAATTAGATGTAGTGGTGGTAGGTCTCTCATATGTGAGAGTCCGTCTGGGTAGGTACCACCGCAATGTCTATTTCTGCTGTCAATCAGCAGTGTGAGTCACCGTTGTGTTCCGTTTTGAAGAACATTGTAACCAGTGTAACTACTGGACATAATAAGACTTAACATCTCATGTCTCAGGATGGCGGCGCAATGGAATACCAAACAATACCTTGTAATTCAAGGTGTTGGATAGTGTTTCTACTGTTTATGGGCGGTCATATCGCTTACCATCAGGCGAACGGCAAGCTCTCCTCGTCATCCAAAGGAATAAAAAAAAATTAAAGGTAGAAGTCTTATTTTGTTACTTAGTTTTTGACATATAAGAAATGTGAAAGTGTTCACAGTTATTTCAATGTTTGAATATTTGTTGGAAGTATACAGATATTGTTAAACGGAATATTTCCTAATCGTTGATGTCGCATCATCTCCCGGTGACAGTCCTGAGCCGAGGTTCGTAACCCGTTAATGAGTTGCCCTCAGCATGGTCATCTAATTTTTCAAGGCTGTCATCGAAAAATCCGGTCTGTTTGTATAAGCCGACCCTGATCAGAGTAACAAACGTACGTCATTAAAAAAAGGAAATTGGTACAAATAGTCCTGGAAGAGGTTTCTTATCATTCTGGAGAAAGACGATAGAACTTTTATACCAAGATAAGATTTTAACACAGACGGAAACACAAATGAAACTTAATAATAACAAATGAGACGCAACATCACATGATTTAGTTTCGCCGCCGACGATACCATAAAGGTAATCAAACACCATTGTGAAACGGGAATTAGTGAAACTAGCAAACAAAGTGCGCAGGCGCATTACAACGCACCATTCCACAGTCCACAATCTAGCACCCATCGAACACTTCCTTATTATTCGTAATTAATCTCTCGACATTGATATATTGCTAATTGTCCGTTTAAATAAGGAGATTCTATTTGTGCATGACTTGTGATTTATTCTTACATTCGCGTTGAGTTTATTGGATGTTGGGATTGATTGTGATCTGGGGAGGGTTTGCTGGTCTGCACCACTTACTAGGATAGAGATGGTATTTTAAAAACCTTCTAGTGTAGTCGGTTATCCAAACTCAGGTCGATATTTCTCGCAGTGGTTGGGCGACAAGGTCTCCTGGTCAACTTTATACGTGGCCTATACTATGCTTCACATAAAGTTGAGTGTATAAGGATTTGAAATAAAGATTTAGAGTGTATTATGCGGTATTAGGATAAATAAATGTATGATGAAAACAGCTTATAATATTAACTGCTTAGTTTTAAACAAGGTAAATTGGTAGACTGTCTTAAGTTTTCTTACATCCAACATGTATTATTGTTAAAGTAGCAAATGTTATTTTTACCAAGTACATTCCTATAATCTTCACAAATCGCCGTAAACAAGGCTGTTTATACACAATCTGTGGTCACTATCACCGCCGTTTCATAAAAATGCAATACCTATTGCCGTGCCGCGGTGGGCGCGTAGTTTTACCAGCATTGCGCGTTTTTGCCGCGCCTCTCGGGCACACGTTGCGCACGGCGGTTTTTTTGTCGCGCGCCTGTGTCCCGGTCGGGCGGGTGCGCGTCCCCTTATAGCCCGGACGGCTTTTTATAACAAAACGCCAATTACGTGTCGAGCCGCACGAAATTCATTGAATGATTTCGCGTTTTTGAGTTGAATGGACGATTATGTATGGTGTGGTCTTACCTTATACCTAATAGGCTATTAGAGACCCATCGTTGGTTTTACTGAAATCTCAAGTACTTCTTGCTAGGTGTGCTCAACAACGTATCGGTTTTAAGCAGGCTATGACTTACCTTGTCTGGACTTATACAGATTTAATGGGTTAAATCAACTCAGCTCTGATCGTTTAGGTCATTGAAGTTTTAATTCCATTAGGTTTCTACGTTCATGAATTCGCAAGGTACAGCATAGGATATCACATTATTTAAAATACAAACATCACGCATTTATCCCCGAAGGGGTATGCAAAGGTATTAGATTAGATAAATACTTTGCTAACTTCCATTGGCTTACTAGCAGAGTTCCTAGACTGGGAAATTAGATTCTGAAGTGATACCTCGATGAGAAACATAATGTGAATATGCGAATGAAAACAGACCTCCCCTAAAAATGTTCAAACCAGCTTTATTGCAAGCTTCCGTCTAATGACTTATTGGTATAATGACTTCCTAAGTTTACGCGAATGTTAGACATTGTAATAAAGCTAGTTTTTGGATTTTTAGTCTGGCAGTCCGCCCCGTGACCAAGGCTGCAAAGTCTTCGAAAAGTCGAAAGAAAAATTATAATACCAAAACCTCGAAAATATCTGCACAATAGTTTTCTTTCAATGAATTCTTGGTACATTTACATAATCTGCCATTTATTAAATTCCAGGTCTCCAGAAACTTAATGTTTCTTAAATATTTAAAAAAAGAATTAGATGCAGGTCAAATATTTAAAAAAAAGAATTAGAAGTTAGAACCATGACCTCGAGTCACAGCCACTTGCAATTCTACAGTTTTTCTCATAGAAAACTATGTCGCGTTCAGTCGCATTCTATTTAAAAATAAACGGCTTTGATAAAGTTGCTAGTGACTTTATTTTGACAAGTGACTTGGCTCGAGTCATAACTGGTGTATTTATCGGCTATCGGACTTAGGATTTATTTTTCTGTCAGTACGCCGGTGTTATGGTATTGACAAGGTTTTGTACTGATATGTTTATTACAGTGTAAGATTTCTTTACTCTTATGCCCTTATAAGCGAGTCATTCGGCCTGAGCAGTATTACTATTACGTCAAAATTTTTACAACTAAGCTTTACTTACTCTTATGCAAGTGATTTAAGCGAGTCACTAGCTCTAATAAGTATCACTACTATGCCAAAATTTTGAATATAATTTAAATCTAAATACGTCAAAAATAAAACTGAGTTGCTAATTTCAAAATGGCCAGGTCCTTTCACTGGGTCAAGAGACCTGCAAATCGAATAGCAGTGTTTACATATGTATGACACTTACTTATGGTAGTAGTTATAGCGGTAGTGACTGGTGGGAGGTCTACTTAGAGGTCTTGGCCTCTGTATTCTGACCTAGAAGACCGAGGGAAAATGGTCTTAGGGTAAAACAGCGGCGATAGCCTAGTTGATTGTGGAACGGCCTGCCGAGACGAGATGTCAAAACCTAAGGGCACATCTCTGACTTTTCTAAAATCTTGTGTGTATTCTTTGTGAATTATCGCTTGCTTTAACAGTGCAGGAACACATCGTGAGGCCATCTACATACCTAAGAAGTTCTATATAGGAATTTTGAAGGTTTGTGAAGTCTACCAATCCGCACTAGGCCAGCGTGGTGAACTAAGGCCTAATCCCTCTCATTAGTAAAGGAGGCCCGTGTACAGCAGTAGGACAGTAAATACTACAGGGCTGATATTATTAAATATAAAGACGTAAAACAAACTTTAAGAAAGAGTTGTGTATGCTAAACGCATCTGGCATGAACTGACTAATCCACAAGGTCATGGATCTGACGCAATCGGTTCAACGACCTCCCAAACGACTCAGAGGCAAATTAATATCATCCTAATTAACGCAACGGTTTCCCGTGAAGATGCGCTCGTTTTTTATCTGTCAGTGTATTAAATGATGATGTCTCTGTGATACAACATTAAAATTTTCCATTAATAAGCTCCTTAGACAACTATATTGTATACGTACGTAAAGGTTCAGTTTAGATACAAAAATCATAAACATTAGCATATTTATCAGTAGCATAGCTCGTCATATAGGGCCCTATATCTCTATCTGTTTGGGGCTCTTCAGGGCAGTGCGAAATTTTGGGCGCCCGCTTATTTAATGTAAGTAGGGGCCAAAAGGGGCCCCGAAACTCAGGAGCCTCGTTTCACTGATACGGCTGATACGGCGGTAGCTACGCCCCTGATTATTAAAAAAAAAATATTTTTATGAAAATGATTATTTTATCTTTTTGATGTTTTTAATTTGTTCAACTATGTATGGGTGTAATTTAAGCGTCATTTTTTTGCGATACTAAGTTTCATACATATTTAAAATCAGCACTTTTTTCTATATTTTTTTAAACTAGTTAAATTTTTTGAAAAAATGTCGCTTAAGTCAATTAGCTTTTCAACCGCCAATATGTACCAAACAAGATCCGGGTGCTTCATATCCATTTCACTTTAAACACGTTTTCTCTGTAAGTATACTTAAATAAATTCCATAGGCAAATATTGATCAGAAAGATAGAAAACACATAAAACTACCATAAATATAAAGTTTCGTATTAACAATTTACACACCTTTTAGTACAGACGTGGCCTAAAGTTCTACAAGTAAATGCACTTAAAACGCAATAGACAAGCAACATTTTACGCTTACAATCTCATAGATATTAAATAATCGGCTTATATTCATAAAATACAGTAGCCGTAGTTTGATTGTTAACAAAGGTTTTACTAAGCAACGATCTTGCAGTTATGCTTCCATATTAAATCTTACTGCGCTTGTCCATTGCCGTCGTCTGAACGATACACGCAACTATTGCTCCGTGTCCATTGCGCATGCGTCATCCTCGTCATCTCGTCCATATTGTTGCTATATCCATAGATCGTAACTAGTGGTGCCGGATCGTTAACAAAGTATAATCGCGGATAATAAATGTTAGTAATATAAAAGTGCCAATTATTGGATTATAAGTAATAAATAGTGATCTGAATAGAATTCAATAGGTTTTCACTGCTACCTTATCACCTATATACAGGATTATTTACAGTTAAGAAATCTTGTATAGAATTTGATTTATGTATTGAAAATAAATAAGGTAAAAGATCCGCCAAAAAAGTAACGGACATGGAACTTTCTTTTCCCGCGGATATCCGCGGATACGCATCGGATATATCCGGAACATTACCAATCGTAACAGACCTAATGATGACATATACGATCTACACGACTGATATTGTTTGCAACCAATATTAACAACGTCATTCGTTACGAAATGTTCAACCGAGATCGGTCGCTGTGGGTTGCTCAAATCCCAATGTCGATCCGAAATTGTCGACAGCAGTGGACAAGCGCTCTAAAGTAATAAATCGAAATGACCGTATGCCGTATCCCTGACGTTTACGACTCTTAAAAATGTCCAACAGAATGTTTATGGCAAACAATCCATAAAATGTAAATCCTTCGTTTGTAAGATAATTCTATCGGATTTTTCTAATACGTATTGTTAGCATGCAGTAATAGCGCGTATTGCGTGGAAATTATTGCACACTAACTGACCCGACATACGTTGTCTTAGCTATGAATACTGCATTTGAATTGGTATAATTAGTAAAAATAGTATTATTCAAAAACAGTGTTTATTATTGTAATGCTCTATGATACATGCATTCAATCGCCGCCAGTTATGTCAAACAACTGACAGTTATGTAAAATTAATATTAAGTTTTCTTAAATTTTCTAATGTTTCGCTCAACTTCCTTAAGTTTTTCTTTCATAAGACCTTCTCCTTACAAATACAATTCAAAAAGGATTAACGGATTTGTTCCAGCCGTTCACGCGTGATGCGATGACCAAGGGAAATAGAAATTTATTTTTATATATATAGATATTTCAATAGACAAGTAGTATATTATCAATCTCAAGTAAAATTAAATTGCCTCTTAAATCTCTGCATCTCCTTAAACAAGTTATTGAAGAGAGAAATGAAATAGTAGCAACACGCGTTTTTAAATGACTAACCGGCATTTTCAATAAACAAATCTAATCGCTTTTTTCGATCTATCTCAAATCGACCAATCACAACAAAGGATTTTCTGACTTGCTTACAAATGAGTTATTTTGATTGGTTCATTCTCAAAATTTGGATTGAAGATTGAGATCAGGATCGTTTATTGAAAATTGCTGATACTGACACTACAAATCCTTTGAATACCACATCACAGCCTTATCCTCGGGGCATGGATAGATGCAACCAGGAACCCACTTCTCGACTGTATTTCGTCCCATGATGTGATAGGGGACAGCCTTCATCACGCTCATATTAAATATCAATGCTCATAATACCCAAAATAATGCTTGTATACTGCAATGATAGAAATAGATTCAAAAGGATTGATGCGTACAAAAATGGATTTGGGAAGAAAGGAAGCTGTTTTATCCCATTTTGAAAGAAAGAAGAAAGAAAGAAATACGATTATTATTCACAAACACAATGTACCTTAATTACAAATAATAATAAAAATAAAATTAAATATGGATGGTTGCGGCTGTGACCATTATAATATGGTATATCAAAAACTAACTGTTCTAAAACCTATATAATATATGTACCTTACTGTAAACTTCTGCCGCGAAGCACATGAAAAGTAATTAAAATATTTTAGTCATAAAATACAGGACCTTAACATTATAATGACAAGAGTTAATTTACGATGTACATTAATTTCATTGTTTTGTCTGTATTCCTTATGTTAATTATAAACCATATATTTTTAATAATTAAATAGTAATTAAATAAATTCTCTGGAAAGCCGTGTTTTACTAATTTAATCAGTTTAAAAATACTTTTACGATGTTAATAAAATAATTATTTATATAACTAGTTGTTAATGGTCTCTTTTTTTTGTAGCGAACTGACTTCTAAATTCATCATTATATCTTAATTTATATGTCAGTGGTTAAAAAAAATATCGAAGATATATCGAATACTTTTTCAACTTTAACAGCCAAAGTTACAAACGTAAAAAATTAACTCAGTTATATTTTTTCAAAAGTATCATAACTCGATTACTTTTATAATTGGTTCGTAACAACTGTCCAATTATGAACTCGTTAATAGACCAAGGAAACATAACTTTCACATATTTTGGTATTAAACCGTATTTTATTTTAATCTGGTGCAAGAAAAAAATAAGAGAACGGAGCCAGCGGTGCGCAACATTTTTGATAATTTTATGTAATAATATCCATACCAAACTTCTGTACTACATAATTTGGCGCCTTAAAGAAATTTATTTTATATTTTGAATATAATCATTTTAGAAGTATCTAATTATTACTGGACTTCATCTATTTATGTTTTATATTTTTTTTTTTTTTTGTTTTATATATCTTGTTTTTTTAAGTATTTTCTTTAAAAAAAGTGTACAATCCACCAGGGAATTCCAAAAATACATATATAGTTTTGAAAAGTACAAAATCTAAGCAATTTTCTCTCCCTAAAAATATAATACGTTTCTCAAAAATATTTCCGTAATTTTGATTTTGATTACAATAGATTGCCTTAGCAGTCACAATCATAAAATTGTGCACCTAATTCACCATAAAATGCTAACTAAACAGTATGATCGAAGTCAGAGCATATCCAATAAAGCAAAATAGGTAATTAAATTACTTAAAATTTGTTGGTGGGCAACGGTAACAACCTTATAAGCAATTACGTGATATTATTATAGAATTAATTATAATTAAACAGGTATTACAGATCGTATCGTGACGTCTGTCAAAGTTTATTGCAAAATATTTTGAGGTCCTTTAAATTAAATAATGAACTAACATTTTCATCTAGATTTGTTTGTGAGAGATTTATTATTTTGGATAACACATAATTATTTGACATCTTATTTCACATTAAAATCTCTTAGGGTAGATTCACTAATGTAATTAGAGATACAAGTAAATATTGGTAGCTGTCTTGCATAATTGCAAAATAATTATTGTACAAACAAACTTATTGATTAACTATATTGAATGAGAAACTAAATTGCAGTAGAGTAATACTCTTAACTGATGAATGATTGCATTTTAATTATGTTTAGACCACCCGGCTCAAGGAAGTAAATACCAACGTATTTGCAGCAAATCTGTACGAAATGTTAAATATCTAACATTCCAATCGTGTTACAAAATTCTATATACACTTCAACTTACGAATTGAGCAATAAAATTATCTATATCCAACAGAAAGGTAATTACGAAATTTCGGAATCATATTCATCAATAATGCTTGATGATAATTTGAATATTTACATGTGCCAAAACATCGAGATGACTGGAGTTTCACGACATGATGTGATGCGAAAATCCTCGATACTCCTGCATTATGATTTATATCACTAGATCAACATGCAAAAACTTAACCTCTAATTTAAACCAGTTTCTGGGAATCATTATGATACTTCACATCTCACTGGCAAACGCAGTTCAGTACGATACGATTACTGGAAGGTGCTGTTTTTGCATAATCGAACTACTATTAGAAACTGTTATTATTATTACTTGGCCATTTTCTTATTTATTAGTACAAAAATATATATTTATTTTATTTTTTATTTATTGCACTATACAAATGTGTATAGGCCGACTTAATGCCATAGGCATTCTCTCCCAGTCAATATTAAGATGGTGCAGAATTAAATAAGGTGAATCATGGTAACATGAAAATTGAAAAGAAAAAAAAAACATAAATATAAATATACGATAAATACCATAGCAAATAATATTAAAAACCTTATATTTACATAAATATATAATAATAATAATTATAATATCAGCCCTGTATTATATACTTGCCCACTGCTGAGCACGGGCCTCCTCTACTACTGAGAGGGATTAGGCCTTAGTCCAACATGCTGGCCTAGTGCGGATTGGTAGACTTCACACACCTTCGAAATTCCTACAGAGAACTTCTCACTTGTGCAGGTTTCCTCACGATGTTTTCCTTCACCGTTAAAGCGAACGATAAATTCACAAAGAATACACACATGATTTTAAAAAAGTCAGAGGTGTGTGCCCTTGGGTTTTGAACCTGCGGACATTCGTCTCGACAGTCCGTTCCACACCCAACTAGGCTATCGCCGCTTCATACATAAATATATATTTTTTTCAAATCTAAAACCGTATCCCAAATGTTGGCGACCTGAGCTATGCAGAGAAAGGGGTTGGTATTCCTACCTGCGCAATTTATGTGATCAGCGCACCTGTGCCCCGAGGCCCTTTGGCTTTGTGAAATGTCATTAAAACAGGCACATTGTTACCAACGCGCATTTGGAAGTTTATGCGGTCGAAGGTATTTTGTTTTTTATTCACACCTCGAAGATATAGGTTAGTTTTAATTTTAATTGACAACTTGATACGGACGTAATTTTGTTGATTATCTTGTTTTATATGTTAAGGAATATTTACTTTAACTTGTAATGTTTTGAGGAATTTTTCGACTACTAGTTTATTGGTTACAGTATTTATTTCTGATTAGTACAATTTCAAATTGTAGATCGAGCAATAAGAAATAATGAGGTTTGCTATGGTTTAAATAATTATGGCAACTTTTATCTAGATTTATGGTTTGAACCCAGAAATGAACACATCGGATTGAGCGACTGCACTGGATTTTTCACAATACACCCATTTTGACATTGCGTTAATAAACGAAACCACATACTCGTCTTTTCTTCTGCTAACAGTGCCAAAATTCATACGCGAAAAACGAATATATTCAAGAAAAATACCAATTTTACTTTTCTGTTATTTTTTTTTAGCATTTTGTAATTTAGTGCTAATATGACTGCCTCGGTGGCGTAGTTGTACTGCATGCGCGGTACGGCAGCGCTCTGAGGTCCTGGGTTCGAATCCCGGGTCGGGCAAAGTGATATTTGGGTTTTTCTGCTCAGTATCAGCCCGGAATCTGGAATTTGTGCCCGATATGGCGATAGCCTCGCCCCCTATCACATCATGGGACGGAACACACTTGGCGAAAAGTGGGGGCCATGGTTGAGCCTCTGCATACCCCTTCGGGGATAAAATGCGTGATGTTGTGTGTGTGTGTGTTGTGTGCTAATATGGCGTATCTGCGAGTTTATTTCTGACTGAAAGTATGATATTGTCGCTGCAACAAATTCTTTTAAAGTAGTAGTGGCATTAGGTCGTGTAAAATTAAAATTCCTTCTTATTGATATTTGTTTTTCGAGTTATTTAATGTGAACTGTTATTTTTAAGATAAACATGTGGTTTTAATATAGCAATATCAAAATGACTCGGAATGTACGATAATCAAGTAACATACAAAATACCAGTGAGTTATAAAATTATATAGAACGGACATTGACAAGATTGTCACACAAAAGTTTTGCACTCATGCGATGGTTCTCATGCGGCTCAATCTACCGTGAAATAAAACACCAATATAAAATATTTTACATTTATCTGTCGAGATTTGCACATTTTTATTACTATATTAGCATATTTTCTATAAACATGGTATATTTCTATTAATATCTAAGGACGCTGTAACATCTTGTCACACGGATATTTCAAATAAGACGACTTACCAAATGGTAATAACTTTTGGATCACAAATTTGGTTTTTATGTCCAGTTTATAACTATACTATTTAATATCTTAACACTGTACCTTTCTATTAACAAATTGTAACTAAAACGCGTACCTATATTAGTTCCTATAATATTGATTACAAATGATAAAACTGTAACTAAAATGTGTTCCTATATTCTTTATTAATTCCTATAACTAACTAATTATAAATTATGTCAATTACATTCTCACCACGGACAAAACCTAATTTCTGTCAACTTGTTACAGATATGAAACTGACAGTTGCCATCCTCGGTAACAAGTTGACAACAACCTCATTACATTAAGATGGACTCATGCGAAATTACAAGCGAGAAATATGTACTTAGATACGTATAGCATAATTATGTTAAAATATGTAAAGCATGGAAAAGCTCATCGTGTTAACGTGTGTTATTTATATCTCTTATCGGAGATCAGCAGGGTTGCCAGGTATGGCAGAACCTGATCCGGTGGATATCAGCATTTTGTTTCGACATTGGTAATATAATTATGGATTTACAATGATACTGTGTAATCTGACTTGTTCCATTTACAACGACGCTAAGTCTGAGGGAAAGTTAGGTGTCGATATTTAATTAAGAACATTTTAATTGATTTTAAAATATTTTGGTATTATTTATTAATTACATGAAAATTAACAATGTTTATTAAAAAAATGTAAAATGTTCAATTAGATAAATGCATATAATTCATGAAATAAAATTGATCATAAACAAATTAAAAATGTAACTAGGAATAATATAGGTTGATTCTACAATTAAATTCTCTGCTAGCTTATACTTATTTATTTTATGAATAACATCGAGAATGTAACATTGCGGAAAATCGGCCGTAAATACTTTTTACAGTGGGTTTAATATAAAATAATTCTTGTTTTTGTTAAGGATTTACAGTAATGAAGTTATCACATAGGTACAGTCAGAACTAAATAAGCTGGACAAATAAAAAACTTCAAAACTCTTCTACACATTGTCTTCAATCGAAATATTTCTTTCTTTATGTATGGTGTGAAGGTAATTTTAGTGTAAAAAAAAGTTTTGTTAAAACGCACACAAAAGTTTAAAGACGATTTGAAATTTTTAATTTCTTCGGTAATTTATATGGTTGACTGTATATTGATTGATAATACAAGAAATTTGATTTCTTTGGGGTGTTGATGACGAATGTTGCGGTTATACTCTTCAAAACTCCAGACGCTGTTTACCAGTGACGGCGGGGTATCTTGATTTTAAGACCTGTAAATAAAAACAGAATAAATTATGACAGGTTTGTAAAATTGTACGGAAAAGGTCAAACAAATTAAACATTTTGGTTCAGTTTTAACACTAACAGCATAATTTCATAAATATAATAAGTTTAATTAGTAGAGTGGTCAACCACTCTTTACATTTTAACAAATCAATGATACATTTCCATCTACAGCGATATCCTAGTTGGATGTGGAACAGTTTGCCGAGACGAATGTCCACAAGTTCAAATCAAAAGGGCAAACATCAACTTTTCTAAAATTATCTGTGTATTCTTTGTGAATTATCGTTTGGTTTCTGTGTAGGAAAACATCGTGAGGAAACCTGCATACCTGAGAAATTCTCAATAGGAAATTTGAAGGTATGTGAAGTCTACCGTAGTTTAGTCTACTATCCGCCTTAGGCCAGCATGGTGGACTAAGGCCTAATCGCTCTCAGTAGAGGAGGTCGGTGCCCAACAGTGGGACAGTGATACAGGGCTGATATTATTGTATACTTCTACCTCAAAAAGGGTCAAAGGTGTAATAGTAAATATCTAGTTTAATGTTTAAAACACAGTCGTTTGACGTCGAAACAACCCTAGATTTAATCTTACACAATGTAGATGCAATTTTGCTTGACAGAGTTAACGTCTACTCGAGAAACTTTCCCAGTGAGGACTTTAACTGTTCTGAGTAACTTAATTTTTTGTTGTTTTTTAATATGTGGGCACGTTTAAGTGACCTCACTGTATCTAATGATAAGTGGTGTCCAATGAAATGACTGACGAGATGATTACGGCAGTCGACTTAATTATGTCGGCCTTTTGGAACTAGATATGCACAGGCTGATCCCGAAACGCGACACACTTACGTGGGCCGCTATGGGTTTTATCACCTCGTGTAAGGTGGTCGCTATCGGGGCGGATATAAAATATATCCTACGACCAAAAACTTCAAATTTGGGTGCCCTTGCGCCTCTACCTAACCATTCCTAGATAATGGCATGAATGTAATATTACACTGCTTCGATGGCATAGTATTACGGTACGACTGCTGAGGTCTTGGGTTCCATTCTCGGGTCGGACAAAGCGATATTTGGTTTTTCTACTCAGTATCAGCCCGGATTTTGGAATTTATTCCGATATGGCAATAGGCTCAGCTCCTATCACATCATGGGACGGAATACGTACAGCGGAAAGTGGGACCACCTCTTTGGGAATAAAAGGCATGATAGTGTAATATTAGAAAGATCGTTAAACTTTAATTTCAAAGTATTTAACGAGTCCCCACATATATAATCATCATGAAAGGCTTCCTAACACCCATCATTATCCCGCAGGTATATCTGACTTCTCACTTAATCAAAGATGCGATTCGGAGTTATTTCTTAGACCGCAATGAATCATTATATCAAAGACGGCCAATAAATAATTCAATTATGAAATCAACGGCGATTGAGTTAGTTTCCAACGCTTACGGTCAATCAATCAGTGGCTTACAAGATAAAAATATCGTAAATCAAATGGTCGGCTTGATGCTTAGCTCTTATTTGTCAGTCGGATTACTTTTTTTTAGCTATAAATGACGAGACGAGCTTGCCGTTCGCCTGGTGGTAAGCGATACGACTGCCCACAAACAGTAGAAACACCATCCAATACCTTGAATTACAAAGTTTTGATTGGTATTCCACTGCGCTCGCCATCTTGAGTTGTTAAGTCTTATTATTTCGAGTAGTTACACTGGCTACAACGTCCTTCAAACCAGAAAACAGCAGTGACTACATACCGCTGCTTGGCGGCAGAAATAGACTGCCGGGTAGATACCAACCTACCCAAGCGTAATCTCATAGATGAAAGACCATTGAAAATATTATCCAGTAGTGGTATTGTGTTAACGAGGGAAAGTGACTATTTTGACTTTATAATCTACACTATTATAAACTATTCTACTACATATTATAAAACAAAGTCACCTGTTCTCTTTGTCTGTATGTTATCGATTTCCTAAAATTTACTTAACGGATTTTTATTAAAATTTGGTATGGAGATAGTTTAAGACCCTGGAAAGGGTCTTTTATCCCGGAAACTCCTTCACGCGAGCAAAAGCTAGTACCAAATAATTTACAAGACATAAAAAAATATTCCTCAGTTTCAAAACTGCATTTAATTACCACTACACAAAATACAAATTGGCTGACTTATTCATTACCAGTTATATCTCATAAGCACTCGTATTTCTAGCGAGCATTACCTTTATCAGTGTGTAGGCTGACGCACGCACTTACAATACCTTAGACGTCATTCCCATGGCTAAAGTGTTCCGTAAAGCACATTACTCGAATTTGGTCGATAAATAAGTCAGTAGTTTCATTAGTTTCGTAAGATCGTGGGCTACACATGTCGCCATATAACTGTACGCACATTTAGATACCACGGTTTATTGTGTAGCTTTAAGGCTTCACTTACACGTGAGGATACTTCATTGAGGTGCACTGCGGCGATAGCCTAGCTGGGAATGAAACAAACTGGCGTGAATATCCGCAGGTTCAAAACCCAAGGGTGCACCTCTGATTTTCTAAAGTTATGTGTATTCTTTGTGAATTATCGCTTGCTTTAACGGTGAAAACCATTGTGAGGAAATCTGGAAATCTGAGAAGTTTTCTATAAGAATTTTGAGGTAATGGTCTGACAATCCGCAGTAGGCCAACGTTACGGACTAAGTCTAATCTCGCTCAGTAGTAGAGGAATCCCGTGCCCAGTAGTGGGACAACATATTTTAATACAGATTTATTTCATTATTGCTGTCAACTCCGTGAAGTGTGTGAGTTTGTTGATGTCAGCGGGCTTCAAACAGTTCATATTGCTGCGCAATACCCTTCAATCAGTGTATAAATATGATAGGGATACAACATAAACCCTTTTCCTAATTTGTCTTACTGCAATTGAATGAGGAGAGGATCATGCCGCTCACCTGATGGTAAGCGATACGCCCGCCCATAAACAGTAGCAACACCGTATGGAACTTTGAATTTCAAAATTCTGCGTCGTTCTCATGTATTATATTTGGATTTTTAAATAAACACAAAACTGTTTGGAATAAAACTTGGCACACTAAGATTTGCTTTTTTTTTATGTAACCTTGGCAAAGTGGCTTCACTGCACCTGATGTTAAGTGAAGTGAATGAAGCCTATAGAAAGTGCCGACTGACCAAAGATACAAGCATCTCTGGACGGTCGGCACAGTCATTAATAATATAAACCCCAACTAGAGTAATGTATCTTAAAGGGGCCTCTACGTGTTGGATCCATGTCCCCACGCAAGCCTTCCAAAAGGACCGGCCTTTATTATAGATTTCCCGCAGGAAAGATATAATAATAATCATCATTAATAATCTGTTTGGATTAACATATACCCCGGAAGAATACACGGACTTATATCCCGGTGGTTTTGCAAGCGAGCAAAGTCGCAAGCAACACCTAGTATCTTAGAAATAGTCTCGAACCGAAGTTTAGCCGTTGCCTTAGATTTCAGACAAGCTAAGTGGCTGATGTCGGAGCTTCGCCCACTTTAGATAAACCTCAATCGGGCCTGTGGAAACTTTGATTGCTGATTACGAAACCATCGTATATTGTTCTTGATAGTGCGACCTCGGTGTCCATCTGTAATGCAGGTGCGGATTTAGGTTTAAAATTTGGGGACCATTAAAAAATTTTACACGGAATTGCGCAACAGCTCATACAGAGTCGTGGTTTATACAAATTTTCGATTATTTTGTCTTAAAAATATGTCATTGTCAAAGTATATTCTGAGGTAGGGACAAAACAGATGACTCTGAATTGAGAGAAACAAGGCAATTTTTTTTGCTATCAATAGTGTTTGGCATTTAAGGCATTATAAAATGCCATACGTGACCGAAATACAGTAATACACGTAGATCCTTTCCTTCACTTAACCAAAGTATATCATGTCCATACTATTTAGTTCATAGGGGTCGTGACCTCAGCCATCGTTCGCCTAAATCCATGCCTGGTAAGTTAAAGTAACTTTTTGTTGAAATGCGAGGTGAATCTTGATAGCATAGGTTAACATGTGTTAGATCATGTTTGCATTTCTAGAAATATTTCCTGTTACGATGACTTCAGCTTTCTGACTAAGTATAGGTATAGCCTTGTTCAAAATATATATTTTGTCTTTTGTATTTTATAATATAAAGAGTGGGCATTAAAAGTTAATTTAAAATGTAATAAGACGTTTCATTATTACTACTTTTTTTTTTTAAGTTTTTCATACACCCCCATCACAGCTTTATCCCCAAATAGGCACTTTACGCCAGTGTGTTCCGTCCCATGGTGTTATTGTGGGCAAATCTATTACCATATCAGGCACAAATTTCAGACTCTGGGCTGATATTTAAAGGAAAAATCAAATATCACTTTGTCCGACCTGGGATTCGAACCTAGAACCTCAGAGCTGTATCATACCGCGCATCCAATACAACTAAGCCACCGATGCAATAATTTTCTACCGAAAAAGTAATAATAACTTTTATACCAAACATTTATATTGCTTCTATAAGCACTTCCGCGAAGACATTAATGCCTATAAATAAATAGAAACTTCTGCGTAACCACAGCGAATAATCAACAAACGCCTACATCTCATCGTACTGTATTCAATCATTTATCCGTATTACCATGCAACAAATGTTACCGCACTATAATCACAAACGATACAAGATTCCATGCAGACAAAAACAAAACTTATGCTAATGTTAATAAAAATATCTTCGTCTTGTGTGGATGTAACCAGGAGAAATGTGGGGGTCAATTTCGATAGGCCGTCACGAATTATGCTTGTAATATATACCGAATTTGAGGACTGGTAGCGACAAGTCGGGCTCCAAAGTTAAGTATACAAACCATTAGATAGATAACAGTTGTAGCAAAAGTTACTATCAATAAACATAGACCTATTAAGGTTTTTCATTTTCGCATTCATACAATGTAATGCACTATATTATTTATTTACAATTAGGCTTTACTTTCTTCCAAAGGACAGCACAGGAAATGTTGGAGCTTATTCTAAAATATCAGTGCAATACAACCTATATGCATTTCACATAAAGAAAAAAAAGGGAAAATAAACAATAAAACTATATAACGAAGTTATGGGGGACAAAGGCCCTGGAATATTGCTCTCATTACATCCATAAAAACATAGAACTAGCGGATAACTTGGGTAAATTGAGTTGCATTTAAAAAGTTGCTGTACGTGTTTGAATTTGTGTCTGACTTTGTTGTATAGTATTTAGATTTATTTTTATTGGTCTTTTGGAATTTATATTAGCCTACGCTGAACAAGTAAGGACTTAAGAAAGCCAGACTACATTTCTGAGTGATCTCTCATTAATATTCGTTTTTTATAAATTCATAGAAGTACTTAATTAGCTAGCGGCGATAGTCTAGGTGGTTGTGGAACGGACTGCTGAGACGAATGTCCGTCAGTTCAAATCCCAAAGGCACAAACCTCTGACTTTTCTAAAGTTATGTGTGTGTTTTAGGATTATCGCTTGCTTTAACGGTGAAGGAAACAGTCGTGAGGAAACCTGCATGCCTGAGAAGTTTCTATAGGAATTTTGAGAAATTCTTAGTTGTTTCATCTTTCTTGAAACTGTAATATCATGTTGTTTTTTTATACAACAAGAAGATAAGATATATGGATCGGAATCTAACACGTATTTTAAAATATTCGATCCATTAACTCAATATTTTTTTTCGTGTAAGCCATAAATTATTTAACGCATGAAGACATTAATATTACCATATAAAAACCAACACGAACATAAAAAATTAGCGGTAGTACAAATCACCATTAAATTATTCTCAAGAGAACTTTTCTAACATATTACCTTCCAAATCGATTAGCTCACCGAAAAATCGCTTATAATTTGAATCGATTTATCATATGCCTCAAAAGGAATAAAATATTCGGAAAGAATCTAATTCATAATCGACGTGGTAACAAATTTGAATTGCATATTAGTATAATATTTAGAAGAAATGTGTTGTGTAGTGCTAAACACGGAAACCGATGGTCTATATCGTATAAATCTAATCCGAAATCGATTGTAATCGATGTTCCCGCCTACACGCCTTACCGCGATTACATGAATTAATGAATTACTGGTAGAATTGGGACACCGTGTCGTTTTATAACATGGTTCTCAAAATTTTAAAACCCTTGTTTTGTTAAACCGTTTAAGTTGATTTTAAACAATATTATATGTGTTTTTTTTTACGAGCACGGGAATGCGACTCCACTGCACCTGATGGTAAGTGGAATGGGGTACAATAGAATGTCGGCTGACGAGAAATGATTACCCCTCGACAATCGACACAATTATGCCGGCCTGTTGGAAACGGACACACATGCTGATCCCGAAATGCGACACGCTTACATGGGCCAATATGGTGGGTTTTAACACCTTGTGTACGTTGGTCGCTATCTGGACGGATATAAAATATATCCTACCACCAGATATGCGTATAAGGAAGATTAAGAAATCATTAAGGAAGGTTAATTTAACGTTATTTGAGTTAAATTGCGATAATATGTTGATTGCTACATTCATTTTACCTATACGTAGCAGCTAGGTCAAATATTGATTGATTTATCAGCAAATTAAAACTATTTCAATCATTATAGTACATCATATTTTCTTCTCCCATTCACTTTGTGGTTAACCCTTACATATTTCATTTAGTCACTTGTCTTTTCAAATGATTTACAGTTCACTTTTCAATCAAACATCAATATAACAAAAACTAGAAAATAGAAATATGTCACGATTAGAAATTATAAAAGAAAACGGGCTCAAAACCGACTGTCCGCTGTTTTTATTAACGTCTACATGATTTATTGCCGTGTATTGTAAAAACTATAAACTATAAGTTCTTCTATCAATCATTTATCGGTTATTCGAAAAACTTTCGCTAACCTTTCGACTTTGAATTCAAAGTGAAAATACGAACATAAATTTGCTGGACTATTGATGTTTTAATTTATAAGTATATTTCAGATTTTACGTGTTCATTCGCAAGCTAATCTACTAAGTCGTAATAAATATTGATACAGATTCGTAACGATTAATATTTTTCGTTATGTTTTTACCTTTTACACGTCATGGTTGCCAAGAAATCGACGTCGGAAACACAAAAATGCCAGTATAATAAAGACGGTATGATAAAAATTTCGCTGTTGCTAATGCCATTATTTCTCCACCAGATGTCGTTACCTTCGCGCGTTAAAAGGCCTTAGGCTCGCGATAAAAACACCCTTCAAACTTTGAGAACAACTGTCATTATGACACCATAAGATGTGGGTGTCAGAGGTTGTTTACACGGCAAACGTTTTGTATACATCACTGGCTTGTGACACTAATGAGCCGTATAAAACCAAGAGTTCTTACCGGCCATATCAACTAAATATTAATATGCCTTTTATATTAAACGTTTATAATAAATTCAAAGATACACAACGACGGAAATTTATTTCAAATGCATTAATATTAGCGGGATTATGGCGGTGAGAGGCAGATTTAGTTGTACAAGTAACTGTTCCTTCGGTGTCTTACGACCGTTGTTAATAAGCTGTTTTATCACGGGTTGGATGACACAGGTTTGATGTAACTTATAGTGATATTTATCTCGTATGGTTTGGTATATTTGCTGTAATATAAATCTTGAAGGTGAGGTTAATGGAGAGCATTGTACTTGTTACTAGCAAAAATTTACATCTAATATTATAGAATTGAAATATTATTAACAATCGTTGTAAAGGGTCTTCGCTATACCTTAAATTACACGACTTTTAAATTCAAAACGCTATTCACTAAGTCCAATTTTACATTCAAATAAATAATTTAATCTCACCATAAAAGATTTTCGCTATTTTTTAGATAATATTTATATACCTTTGCATCAATTCCGCTCTATATTCGTCACTACCAAAGTCTTTACAATACTAACAATATCCTCTAGCAAGCGCAATTTCAAAACCCTTTGCATATCAGATCCATCAGCTTGCCAAATAGTCATTCGTACCACATACCAGATCTTGCAAGTTCCCAGAAACCAAAGCATTCGACGAGCGCACAATCACGTGTCGCAACTGAATATCAGAGCCATCAGGCGGGTTACCACACGGACAATGGTCACTCGGACCGTACCTGACGTGAGGTACATTGAGTTGTCCATCATTAGGTATAAAAGGGTTGGATCGAGATTGGGACGACAGAACTATTAGATCGTATTGATGAGTAGGGTTTGACCTGCTTCCGTAATCAGAATTGTCGAACGGTAAACGAGCTTGGATTGAATAATGTTGGCGCTGAAGAATATCCATTGTATGTTGAAAATGATGAAACTACAAAATCCAAAAAAAAATATTGTATCAATAAAATATATGAACAGACAAACAGACTTAAAAGAGTAGTGGTCTTTTAGAAAGATGCAAATTTGATCTTTGCAATGAAAGATATGATTAGATCAGAGCATTGAACAGTTAAATTAGATTTTTTTGTCTGTGTGTAAACGAAAATCGTAGCTGTCGGTTTCGTTGGGTTTGTGTACTCTACATAAGACATTCTCGGGATATAACATTCATTATTTATATATTTATATCGTGGACACAACAATTTAAAACCAAAACATGTCGCACCGATAACAATGTCCATTTAATTGCATTTTGTCTGTACACAATTTCAACATTGATTAAATCAAATCAACGATTCTGCCTTCTAATGTCCCGCAAATAAATTCGCGGGCACGTCTTAATGGTCTCATTGTATTTCTGTTTATCTTGGAATATAAGGTTCGTATGACGAAACATGCTTTAGTATCAAGGATTGGAGACAAGGTAAACGAGTACTAACAATTATTTTAAAACATTTATTTGTTGTGTTCTTTAGAGTTACTGTAGGTATGTTCGTGCCTTTTCCGAATGACAAGGCTGTTTGTAGTAAAAACACTGTTATATTGAATAATAATATTGAGGGTAGACCTGTATGAAATTAGGTAGAGCCAAATGAGGGCACACTAATTGCGACTCTGCTAACTCTTTAGGGGATGAATGAATGATCTCTTTCCAGTGTCCTCTCCTAACCACTGTCAGTTACTGATATATCATAGGTGTGTGAATTTGTATTGCACACAGATACTTATTTGTCATTCTAAATGTTTGTATCACGCCTTCTTCACTTTTCAGGCCTACACAGTCAACAGACCTATATTTCGCCAGTCATGCCAGAATCAATGTGATAAAATTGCCGTTTATTTTTCATACTAAAAACGTAGTAAATTAAATCTGCAAACGTCATACAGAAACTCATTACATAAACGTCCACGTGTAATCGAACAGCGTTCTTTCCAATCAAAACGACCGCAACATTACGTTGTACGACAATATTAATATCGGTCTACTTCCACGTCATTTCCCACCAAAGCGTGCGTGCTTGCAACTATGTTATGAGTGATGGACGGATCTAGAGGTAATGGTGGGGCAAAATAAATAATATTTACAATAGAATATAACAAATACTGGGCACTGTTAGATTGAGCATCTTGTCTCAAGATGATGAAGAGATTGCAGTGTTTTGTAGTACTTGGTAACTCACATTTCTGGACAGTGTGTTATTGAGAAGGGTTTGTCATCATGAGGCGAATGATTTATTCGATTAATGTAAAAATAATGGAAAAATATTGTATTTCTGTTACCTCACTTGTTCTCAAGTTAAAATTAAGACACTGATTTTGCCTAGTATTAACTGTTGTCTTCCAATAATAGGGACCTACAACCTACTATTTAACAAATAAAAATAAGAAATTATCTTATGATACAAGTACGTAGAAATTATTTTGGTAGAGAAAGTCTAATTTTTTTTACGTATTTTCTTACAATGATATAAACTTATTTAAGTTATTCATTGTTTCTTTAATATGTTATTGTAGTTAGATATTTTTATTATTAATTTAATTATAGTAATTGGTTAACCGCTCTAATTAAAAAAATATAATAATAAGAGTAACGATCATATCTTTTTCTAACCCGGGGGGTCAAGACCATATCCACATCCCCTGAATTTGTCCACGCGATGAATTATAAAATCGAATTTATTCATGCGATGATCGTATTAAACTTTGTTCTCGATGCCAACTCTAATTGGTTTCGACGTTTTAAATGGTACAGATTTTTAATATGTCGATAGCGTCAAGATGCGATACGGTTTTAAGTGATAAAATAATATTGGATTGCTTTGTAAGTGTCCATTTGTTTTATGATTGGACAATTAATATTCTAAATATAACCTTCATGCAAGTTCATGAAGCTCCTGTTAAAGTGGTTTTGAACTGAGCCGACCTTCACCTAGGAGTCAAATGTTCTACTCTGATCTGGAATACTGGAGTGTTAGGTAGGCTCGTTATAGGAGTGGTTTTAGGAATGGTTATCCAGGTTGCTAGAGACATTTTTAAGTATATCAAATTAAATGGGCACTTTGATATAGATTCTTCCGTTTCCACTTAATTTCTATTCTTATCTTTAGAGCCAGCACGCATCAATAATTCTTTTGGAATTGTGAGCGATTGTGGACCTTAGTGTTAGGTGCAGAGAGGTCTATTTGCCGTGCTCGTATAATAAAAAAACGCAACGTATTTATTGGAAAACCCGCTAATATTGTCAGTTTCTGACCCGAATCCATTACTTCGTCTTTCGTCGAAGAACACAGTTTCTAAAGTACTCATACGACAATATTTTCAATAATACATTGATCTAGTTCACCATCAAGACTGAGAAACTTTGTATTCCACATCGGCAGACTCCCCGCGGTTAAGTAATGCTAATGGACCGACTATCTTGTAAATTGTGTCTTAAACTTGCTCTCTACTTACTTTTTATATATAAGTATACTAAACAAGCAAGACATTTGCCTAGTAGTAAGCAAGACAAATCAACAGCTATAGTTAATATACTCGTATGCGTAGCCATCGTGATTTTACATTAACCGCCATTTTTAATAAACGTTTTTTTCGAACTATTTCAAAAATAGACCAATCAGAACAAAGTATTTTTGACGAGTTATTTTGATTGGTTCATTCTCAATTGGATTGAATATTAAAATTAGTATCATCTATTGAAAAGGTCTGCAACATTATTACACAAATGGAACTACTAATTTACTTAATAATAAATACCTTGATAATATTATATTTATACCTATATATTTTAAAAATATTTACAACGCAATTATCGTTTGAAATTTAAATGTTTTAACGATTCAAAAAAGGTATAAAACTTTCATATAATCTCAACGATACCAAACCATATTAACCGTAAAATTCCTAGACATGAGGGCTCATCGGCTTGCGATCGACATTCATTCGCCCATTTTGTGCTTGAACGACCACCGTCAATTATCGCCTACCGCGAAATAGTTATTTTGATTGGTCCTCTTAGCATAGTTTCACTTTAGAACGTTTAAACTTCTTGAAAGTAAAAAGTCCAGTTCACACGCTCTTGGTACGGATATCCATATTTCTAATGCAGTCATAAAAAAATGGCCTTGTTATGCGCATGCTGGAAAATTTGAAGGTTCAATCCTTGTTTAGGCAATCAAAATATGTTTTACAGCCGTCAATAACGATCCTAATCTCAATCTTTAATTCGATTCCTTGATTGAACTAATCAAAATAACTCATTTGTAAGCATGTCAAAAAATCTATGTTCTGATTGGACTATTTTTGGGATAGATCGAAAAAAGCGATTGGGATCGTTTATTGAAATGGCGAATAGATAAAATTTATTTGTTTGTTTTAAGGGATGTATACAAAAAATATACTAAACTGTATCCTACCTTTTGATAACTGAGAGCTTATACAAATGGTTTAATTTAATAACGAATTACTGAAATCGTAGTTCCTGATTTTAAATCTACTTAATCTTTGAAAAAAAAAACTATTTTACTGATTTTATCGCGGTTTTTATTATAATTTCTCCTGACGTTTCGAATACTGCAGCCTTCATAGTCACTAGGGGAGGTGTTGGTCATCTGAAAAGTAAGTTATAATGTCATACCTTTTTACAATTATACAAACATATTACCATTATTACCCTATATTACTGTCTAGAAATCTTTGGGGGAGGCCTATGTTCAGCAGTGGACTTTGTGTGGCTGATGAATCATCAGATGATGACTATTTATTATTTACTTTATTTTGGATAAATTGTCTTTCAATTAATTCATCCTAAAATTTGTCTTAATAAAACGTTACTTAAACTATCGTGGCAGTATGAATCAGACTTTATATTTAAAAAAGCAGTCTACTTACTGCGCATGTACGGTCGTACATCTGTCTGTCTGTCTTCATATCTTTCGCTTGATTAAACTCAAGTATTTTTATGCGAAAGCCTGGTCATGTGGACTTGGATGAGGTATTTTTATGAAATCGCCTTCTTTCATCACTGCCAGTGGTATTTTAACTATGGTCACGCCTTGGTAAAGGCAAGAGGTGCCTAATTAAGATAATTGTCGAATAGTTTTGTTTAATGTGCCTCGTATTTGTAAATATTTTGTATGCGTTTATTTGTAAAAATAAGTAGCATTGACTGCCCGTAAATAGTAGGAATATTTCTCAGAAAAAATTCTAAAAATATTGCACTTGTCACCTCTAATTGTTGGATAGTCTCATATACTATTACTTTAATATTATAAATGTGTGTGAAATTTGTTGTATGATTGTTAGAAAAGGCGCTGAATTCGCTACACGGATTTGGATGAAATTTGGCACATAGATAGACTATGTCGTGGATTACTTTTATCTGTATAATTTGCTCCCATGGGCAACAATTGTACTTTTAGGTATGATATTTAATAGTTGCTCGCAGCTTCGTTCGTAGAGATGCCTTTCTTACCACAAAAGCTGTAAAATACAGTACGATACCAGTGCCATCTATGTAAAAATCAGATTCAAAACTTCCATTATTTCCTATGATATCAAATTATCGGGATAAAAAGTAGCTTGTGTATTAAACCAGGACATGTTCTACCTGTTTTCCAAATTTCATCGAAAACCGTTCAGCTGTTCCTGCGTTTACTTCAAACAAACATACAAACATGTGCACAAACTTCCTCATTGATAATATTAGTAAAATATTTTTGTTCGTCATTCATCATTTTGTTCCCCACTCTCCATTCAATGACAGTCGCCACGAGACCTAGAATTCAACAATTGAACATACACTAAGATATTGAAAACTTGGACCTCGGCGGGGTCTGACCGGAACCGCGTCGTGAGAACGGCCTGTTGTCCCACTGAGTGCAAACAACCTGTTGGCGATGTCCACAAAACACCCGTCCATAGTATAGAGGACGAGATTAAAGCGGGTTGGAATAATATTTATTTATTTTGAATTTAAGAGTGAGCGATAGCCTAGTTGGTTGTGGAACGGACTGCAGAGACGAATGTCCGCAGGTTCAAACCCAAGGGCACACACATTTGAGGTTTCTAAAAGAAATTATGTGTGTATACTTTGTGAATTATCGCTTGCTTTAACGGTGAAGGAAAACATCGTGAGGAAACCTGCACACTTAAGAAGTTCTCTATAGAAATTTTGAGGGTGTGTGAAGTCTACCTACCCGCACTAGGCCAGCGTGGTGGACTTAGGTCTAATCTCTCTCAGTAGTATAAGAGGCCCGTGCCCAACAGTGTGACAGTATATAATACAAGGCTCATGATGATGATGATATACTGGTCTGTTATATGTGAGAGTCCGCCTGGGAAGGTACCACCGCAATGTCGATTTCTACCGCCAAGCAGTGGGTGGTCACTGCCGAGTTCCGGTTTGAAGGGTATTGTAGGAACTACTAGACATAATAAGACTTAACATATCATGTGACAGAAAGTAGCGTATGTCCTTTCCAGGGTGACAAATTATCTCCACACCAAATTTTATCGAAATCTGTTGGGTAGTTTTTGAGTTTATCGTATGCAATCAGGCAGATAGATGCAGCATTAACAAAAATGTATAGTGCGTTGCTTTTTATGTTGCGGTCGTAAATATGATTCTTATTTATAGTGTAAATCACTTTTGTTAACTGTAACATGTATTCAAATCACCTAAACAGTTAAAGATACAATAATAATTTGAATTAATATAGTTTATATATATAAATTAAAATGAATCACCGAAATGTTTGTACGCGCATAACTTCTTAACGACTGCATCAAATTGATAAATCTTTCTTTAATGCGTTCGTTATGGTAAGGAGAAGGTTTGTATATAACAGAATATTTAAAAAATATAAATATTTAAAAACTCTCAGAAAAGTTTGCGAATGAGACAGAAGTCATTGAGATACTTATAATACTAATAAAATCAAAGCTAATACGTATTTAATTATTATAATCTATTCATATTATAAAGTCCCCTTTTTCGTCTGTATATTATCGATTTTCTCGCAAACTACCAAACGGATTTTTATGAAATTTTGTGTGGAGATACTTTAAAACCCTAAAAAGGTCTCTTTCCTGGAAAAACTCCTTCACGCAGGCAAAGCCGCGAGCAATTCAGTTTCTAATAACCTTACGCAAACTTTACCGTCATGCAAGATCGCTTCATCTCATCCTTTAAACCATATGACTGTTTGTCTGGCACGTTGACGGTTCGCCTGTTGACACCGAAGGTTATTGAACCGTCTTCCGGCCGCTCGCAAATATCCCTCAAATATTACGAAACTACAATAGCTTAGCTACTTAACTGTTGCGACGCTGGGCCTTAGAAAATCAATTAGGACAAGGATGGCAAACCTTTAATGGTTAACGTTCCATTATTTATAAAAAACGTGTGTGTACGTATTTACGCAGGTAAGAAGTTATACTTCTTTCGCGTAACGAGATAAAAATATTTTTAAAATTTTTATCCTTCGCGTTATCAGAATAAAGGTATTTAATACATTGAAAGAAAGTTTTCTTATAACGCATTATCTAGTTAAAAAAAATATATTTAAATATCGTAAAATAATTTAATTTTTCCGGACTTTAATAATTATTATATTTTATATCTATTAGTAATTCATTAATTTATTTGTACACTTATTAAATCTTCTATATATATAAAAATGAATTGCTGTTCGTTAGTCTCGCTAAAACTCGAGAACGGCTGAACGGATTTATCTTATCTTGGTCTTGAATTATTCGTGGAGGTCTAGGGAAGGTTTAAAAGGTGAGAAAAATTAGAATAATTGCCGGGAAAATCCTCAAAACAGCATTATTCTATTTCCCATACAAACGTTTTCTAACTAATACCTAGAGTCAATTTGAGCTTTATTGCTATTGTATAAAGTTCACTGTTGTCTAAGCAATGTAGGTGTGTTCCTAACATCAAAGCAGTGTGCGTTGGAGCACAGAATATAATAATGTAATGTCGCGTTCTGAAACTCAACAAAAGTGATATCGCGGATCCGACTAAATTGAACAGTCACAAAATTTAATATATCATTAGTTATTTGGTTGGCTTCACGATATTATTTCTTTTGTTTTACTTTAAAATGCATGTTTTCGTTATGGACAATTTTTGAGCTACTTTTGCATATCTATACTTATAATAAATCTGTAGAGAGGTCAATTCTGTACATGAAATATATTTCCAAAATAACTGGGGGTGATTAGGGATCGATACTGATGCCAAAAATGCAATTAGTAAAATTTTTGTCTGTCTGTCTGTATAACCGTTATAGAAACAAAAACTACTCGACGGATTTTAACTTAACTTGGTACAATTATTTTTCATACTCCTGAGCTGGTTATAGTATACTTTTCATCACGCTACAATTAATAGGAGCATAGCAGTGATGGAAAATGTTGGGAAAACGGGAGAAGTTACTCCATTTTTAAGCTTCCGTCATTTCGTGTGCAACCTTAATGGTTAAAAGTTCCTTCGATTTCACCAGGATCCCATCATCAGACCCTGACCGGACAATCGGACCACCTGCATACCACCATAAATTAAAAAAACATCCCGACAAATTGAGCACCTTCTCCATTTTTGAAACCCGAAATCCACGCGGGCGAAGCTGCGGGCGGAAGCTAGTATTAAATAGTAATGTAATAATTTTACAAATTTCTAGCTAATTTCATGGTGTTGGTTTTTCGTGACGGTACGCACGCGCATCATAAAAAAATATTCTCATAATTTTTCCCTAATGCGCCAAAGGAAGTATAACTTAAAAACAATATGACTTATAACATGCCATGCAGAACCAGTTTATCTTTCGAAATTCCCCTTTATAGCGACTATTTTATAACGCAAATATGTTTTTTTTTTTTTTTTTTTTTTTTTTTTTTTTTTTTTTTTTTTTTTTATCCGGGCTCGGCAAAGTGCAGTCTCTGCACTGCAAAGTGAAGCCAAAAGGTAGATAGATACATATACAAAGTTTGGCATATTGCTCGCGTGCCAGGATTATTTTGTCAAGTGCCACCACTGGCACGCGTACCACTGGTTTGCCATCTCCGGAGTAGGATGACGTGTGACGAAGAGCTTATATCCTTAGTATAAATTAATAGTGATTGACTGCCTCGGTGGCGTAGTTAATGCGTACGCGGTAAAACTTCCGCGCTGAGGTTCTGTATTCAAATCCCGGATTGGACCAAAAATTTTTATGACTGAGTTTTACCACCCTAAAAATTACTCAGTCGCAGCTCGGAGTCAGGAAGTTGGCGGTGTGATACCCCCGTGCCTCGGAAATCACGTAAAGCCGTTGGTCCTGTGCCTGATCTCTCTCCGGTCATGTCGGATTGCCGACTCACCGGACTATGAGAATGCACCTGTGTATTGCGCACACTGATCTCTCCTGCATTAAGACTAAATTCGGTAGAGTTCAGCTTCAATGACCGCAACTATGCTAGTAAGGATTCATAAATTTATCCTTAGTGTGCATACAGCTTATATTCTTATAAAATAATGAGGTTAAAAATTGAAACTTATTGGTCGAATATTAGCATATCTCAAGGTTATTCTTAGATCGTGTAACATTTTTTTTTATTTATCCATTTCAGAAAACGCACTTCAACATAACAATTTATGCAATGCAATTTTTCACCACTACCCAAAGCTCATAAAAGTCTTCATTGCCAAGTTTAGGTTGAAACAAATTATTTTAAATTAATCCATAACAGAAAAAGCACTTGAACTGGGGACATAATAATTTGTACAAAACATTTTTTACTATCCAAAGCTCACAAAAAAAGTTCTCACAACTACCGTATTTGTTATGAAGCTCGCTCTAAAGACAAATAAGTGTCACTATAAGCGTATCCATTACACAATTGAATTTAAAATTGACCGCTAGTAATTTAATCTCAAGTAACATAATCCAGAGCACAATGCCTAATCACGACGACAAAAAGTGGCAAAAAAAATGAAATGTCACCTATCAACCATTGAGCTTCCATTTTTTGCTAAGGCTACTATTGCTTAACTTTTTTCTGTAGCCGCAACCGCAGAAACGGCTTATCTTGTGGCGACGGACAAAAAAGTGTCAGACACACCATCGGCTTTCATTGACTGTAGACATGTGAAAATTCGTCATTACTTTTTAAATTACAACTACACGTTGGACCGTGGACGCCGCATTTGCGATAATGTTGATGTTCGATTTTCAAATTTGAAATTAGTTCCAAATTCGGCCATCTACGTATATTTTGACAATATATTTTATATAATGATACAGATTAAAAATATTAAAGAATCTTTTTATGAATATCTATTAAAAAATAAAAGTATGTATACAAGATGCTTATTAACTAAATACGAACCTACTATACTGAAAATGTGCAAAGATATATCTTATTTTTATATTTAATATCTCAATATTTTAATAAACTGTATGATTTTCTACAAAAGTGCTTATTAGATTAACATTTAAATTGATCGTTTCGTGTAAAATTTATTCCTAGCCGTCCATTAGCCTGGCTATTGGCAGATTGACTGAATACATATTAATTTGTAAGACAGGTAGCACGACTCGTCCTGATGACATGTTATAGACGATCTAACCATTATGATAGAGTGACTTCATTAAACTATATCTTCAGTGCTATAGACTTTGTCAACTGATTGTTCACTCGCAAAATCTTTATTATTTAACCGCTATGGTCAATATGATCCCAATCGCCTTTTTCGATCTCAAAATTGGACCAATCAGAACAAAGTATTTTTGACATGCGTACAAATGAGTTATTTTGATTGGTTCATTCTCGGGCTCGGATTAAATATTGAAATTGAGATCGTTTCTTGAAAACGGTTGTAAGACAAATGAAAGTCAGTACGCCATCTACCTTCGTTTTACGGGCACAGCAGCCCCCTGAATCTGATAGTAAGTGGAATGGAGTTTAACGAGAGACAGTCGACACAATTATGCCGGACTGTTTGAACCGAGTATACATAGGCCTATCCCGGAACGCAACTTACGTGAGCCACTATGGCGAGTTTTAACACATTGTGTACTGTTGTAGTTATCCGGGCGGATATAAAATATATCCCACCAGGTAAAGTTATGGGATCTGGCACCCTTAAGGGACAACACTCTATCCACACAATTGTTTATACCCAAAAAGGTAGGCCAAGACGCTACCATTGTACCCATAGTTCGCCAAGCTGATACCCAATAATGTAGGGCAAACCTGTGGCGTGGCGCTAATATCATACCAAGGCTGGTAGGTTAGCTAGGTTATGACTTTTATCGTCTTCACCGGTGAGGATCGCGACACGTTCCTCCCTTTATCTTTATTATGATTATATACATCATTTTATTTCTTCTTTCCTACCATCACGAGCTGGATTCTTTATTTACTTTATAGTCTTTTATTTATTTCATGTCCAATATAAATTGTCTTTAGTTTATATAAGCGATTTATCTAAGTGACAATTAAATATTCTCATGTACCTTGTGTTATAAGTGCAACTATGTTCGCCTAGGCGATGAATAAAGCATATTATTGAAAAAAAAAACAAATGTATTAAACATCGATATAATATGTACTACGTACTAGATTTGGCGTTCCAAACATTCACTGTGTTCAACTGATTAGAACTGATATCCATCGAAACTGACTTTAGTATGTTCAATATTTACAGCTTGTGGTTGTGTAAGGAGTGGCGCTCATGATATAAGAACTCCAGTCCAAATGTAAACTTTGATTTGAATAAAAAATATTAGTCAAATAAGTAAAATTATTTGTTGTTCAAGTAAATAAATAGGTTACCACAATGACGTTTTGGTTGCCATTTTAGTCCAGATTTTGAACAAATAGTTTATATGGACGTGTCTATAGAATATACGTCCATAGTATTAAGGGTAAACAGACATAATTATATTGCTATTAGATGTAGATAGGCAGCTGTTTAATTACAAACATATAAGTAAGACCGGTAGTACGCCCACATAACGATACGAATCATACACAAGGCGACAGCACATAAAAAACATAGAATATATGTTACTGTTTTTATAACGTTGAATCTACTTATTAATTTAAATTGTATTAGTCAAAAATTGTTTGGTTTTAATTGGTTTGTTGCGGTGCAAAATCCCGCGCTTATATAGCGCAAACTATTATCGACATTGTCTGCATTGAAATAATATTCAGAAATAATTTTTGCAGCCTTTATATTCAGAGTCTTACTTGTGACCATGAAGGCTGCAAAGTCTTCGAAACGACTGGAAAAATAATAATATAAAAAACCGTGATCAAATCTAAAATATAGTTTTATTTCAAGATATTTAAAAATCACTATTCGTTAACATTTAGTAAAGCGGCGATAGCCTAGTTGGTTGTGGAACGGACTGCCAAGACGAATGTCCGCAGGTTCAAATCCCAAGGGCACACACCTCTGATTTTTCTAAAAAATTATGTGTGTATTCTTTGTGAATTATCGCTTGCTTTAACGGTGAAGGAAAGCATCGTGAGGAAACCTGCATACCTGAGAAGTACTCTATAGGAATTTCGAGGGTGTGTGAAGTCTACCAATCCGCACTAGGCCAGCGTGGTGGACTAAGGCCTAATCCCTCTCAGCAGTAGAGGAGGCCCGTGCTCAGCAGTGGGCAAGTATATAATACAGGGTTGATATTATTAACATTTAGTATATTCCTTCCTTAAATATCATATCACTATAAACAATATTTTATTATTCAGTAAAACTACAGCTTTATATCTATAATTCCGTAAGATTATTTTACTTCAACATAATAAATTAAATATATCTGATTGCCCACCCATAACATGGTTTAATATATTTTTCAACTCCCACGCGCTGCGCTTGCGCCAGCGCAGATATTACCTCCATAGTTTCAAACGTTATTACCGATAAATAGCGTGTAATTACGGAAATCTGTAATTAAGGTTTACTTCATACACTATAACACTAAAAATTATAGTTTCGTATTACGAACAATGCAACACGCATTGTTATGGGCCACGTCAATTGTCTATAAATGTTGGGGAAGGTTAATTGTGGTGGAATCACACTAAACACTAACACTCTTACTATTAGGGACAGTGGGGTCATATTCCCGTGCACTTATAAAAAAAAAGCTGTAGTATCACTTTATTTTTCATTTGTAATTGGCAATCTTTTGTTTATAAATTTAAATTTAGAATATCGTGTTGAGCGTTTCTTAACAAATGAAGATTGCATTGTCCGTTTTTACCCATATTTTTTCTTTGTGTTTGAATTTTTTCATTGAGTGTTTATTTTTAATCTAATCATATTATACAACATAGTCCCCTTTTCTGTCTGTCTGTATGTTGTCGATTTTCACAAAATAAACAGATTTTTATGAAATTTCGTATGGAGATAATTTAAGACCCTGGGAAGGTTATAGGCTACTTTCTATCCCGGAAAAATATATAGCGGGACTTTTATCCTGGAGAACTCCTTAACGCGGGCGAAGCCGCGAGCAAAAGCCAGTTAATAATAATAATCTTTATCAGGAACAATTTGGTTATTCAAGATACTCTAAACTAGCGCGTAGTAAAATTGTTAGAACTGTAAGCAAACCTAAATAATTAAAAATATTGGGGTACAGAACCCTTAACGCACATCCAAATAACACTTAGCTAGTTTGTACCTATAACAAATTCAAGCCAAACACGCCCTAACAAAAAATATAATTAGTATGACAAAGTGCGTACATAAACGCATAGCATTATTCTTGGACACTCCTCGGATTAATTAAAGATAGTGTAAGCACATAAATCAGTTACTTCGCTGAAGTTAACCATAATCCATAATTAATGTTGTTAATAAGGTAATGAAAACAATTGGGTTAAATTTGGGTGAAAAAAATAATAAACGTTACTTGAAAGTTTTTTTGAGAAACAAAAAGGTTAAGCCGGAGACTGTACATTCTGCGTAGATCGGATCAACAACAATCGTCAACAACAAGAAAAACAAAAAGAATTTTGTATAATTGTAAAATGGAGGTAGATATTGTAACTAACTTTTCGGATGACCAACACCTCAGTCCTTCCCGTGACCACGAAGGCAAAAAACATAAGAAATCATCATCCAAAACTCTCAACCAACTACAGAAGCGATTTGGAAAAAATATATATGAGGCCAGGTGGTATAATTCTCGTCCCTAATGCGCCGAAGAGGGCCACCGCGGAGTTTTAGCTGGTAGGCCGTGCATAGGTTAAGTTGTATATAGGGTTAGGGACTCGGCCCGGCGGTCGCCTGAAGGTCACCATCAAATCCGGGCGGCTCAACGCCGGGCCGTAAGGGACGGTTACCCCAGCATAACCGCTCAGTCGCCCCCCACGAAGGCTGGGCGGTAGTAATAAGGCACTTTCTCCGCGAAACAAAAAAAAAAAAAAAAAGGTGGTATAATTCTATCGGATAAAAAAAAATCTAATCATAAAAAAATATATATCGAATTGATAACGTCCTCCATTTTTTGGAGACGGTTTTATACTGCACGGCATTGCTCTTTGCTCGCCATACGAAATTCAGTCTTAAAATCTCAAAACGTTCTGTAAATTGTCTATAATATCAAATTTAACAACAGTGCTTACAAATACGAAGCTTGATGCTAGAAATAGACAATTTCCTGGTACTTACTGATACATAATAAAAAAATTAAATTCGTGAACCAAAGTTGTTTGATACTTTGATACACTTGAAATAGCCACGGGATCATAACACGATCAGCACAAAAACAATATCAGAATGACAAACATGGACGCTGTTACCGAGCCGTTTACATTTTCCATCGATTTGTTCGCTCATAACTGGCATCACAATTATTAAAGATCTCATTAATTTTTATAGTACTTCACTACAATGAGCATCGGCGCTATCTTAGAATTTAAGTCTCTCGCGCATGCGGGCGAAACGGCGAGTAAAAACTAGCCAATCATAAAAACCCAACTTCCACTTACATGGTATTGAAAATTGCCGATCGTATACAGATTTTTATCTCGGCGTAGTGTATAAAAAAATATTAAGGCCCATTTACACTGACCGCAGCTATCGCTAGACCCCAGGGCCGGTCTCGGCAGATATTCAGCAACATTTTATATTCACGAATTAACATAATGCGCCTATCAATATTCGATGTTTGCTCCGTCGAGTGAGAGACGCATTTACATGCTGATTGCATCCCGTCCGGCCAATGTGTTACACTCTTTATGTACGGTGACCATAAGTGCATTTTGCCGCAGTTTTTTTCCAATAAATATGACCCGTCAAATCTAAAAACTTGTAACAAGTAATTGTGGCATTTTTCTTTTGACGCGCTCGCCATTTTTGTTGCAATGATAGATTGTTATTATATTTCAGTGTTGGGTTAAGTAAAAAATATCGACATGGGTTGTCAATTAGTTTTTACTTATTAAGGGCTTTTTATTTATTGGGGTAAAAGTGGGTATTCTTGTGTGCTTGAGTTATGAATTAAGGCCTAGTTTATGTAAAATGGAAGACGGCGCTTGTACACGTGATAAATGTTGTTTACAATTTATTAATAATTTAATTTTGTATTATTTTTTTTTCATATACCAATATATTATTTGTGTTGTAAATATCACTTTTGACAATGAACTTCTTATTTAGTGTACAAATAACTTTTGACCTAGGTGGTGTACTATATCCAAAACAAACAAATAGCGTTTTTATAGATATACCAAGTAAAAAAATCATAGTTGCAATTTTTTTCAAATTGCGCTCCCAAATCATCCATTTACATCTGAAAAAAAACCACGCCGACGCAACTCTAACGACAATCGATAAATTTTGACAGCCTTACCCACACGTGTAGCGCAGTCACCGCCGAGAATATCCACACAAACCACCAAATGATTGTCACAGACGTCCATACACTTTTATAAACCATCGCTCGAACCTAGTTAGTTAGCAGTCACTATGTATGTGTGTACATTTAAATATTATTACAACTTTAATGGATATCACAGAGTGCATTGAACCGTGTCCGCTGTTTGAGTTTTATCAATTAATAAGAATATTATAATTAGAATTCTATATTCATAACGTTAGGTGCTATAAACGTTTACTACTAGTTTAAGAATTCCGTTTCGTAGATTTTTATTAACTGATGCATTTATTCGTAATTAAATTGGAACAAGCATTGATATTCGATTTTATGTATCTCGATGTTTGGTTATGTGGGAATATTTTATTTTTATATTAAAACTTTTTTGTTTTTTTTTTACCTGTTTTTAAAATATACTAGATTAAGCTCGCGGCTTCGCCCGCGTGAAGGAGTTTTGCGGGATAAAAGTCCCGCTCTTTACTTTCCCGGGATAAAAAGTAGCGTATAACCTTCCCAGGGTCTTAAACTATCTCCATACCAGATTTGCTAAAAATACGTTTACTGGATTTTGAGAAAATCGACAACATACAGACAGACAGAAAAGGGGACTTGTTTTATAATATGTATAGATAAGACTTGATTCCACATCATCAGATATTTTAAAAAAAATCAATAAAGACACAAAAATGTCAGGCTAGCATGCCCTTAATCGTAGCTAAGATATTGGTCTTAATAAATCGTTCTAGTGAATAAAAAAATGCTTTTTTTATGTTTTAGTGCTAAATGTGGATGCGAAATTATGAGTTTTGTAAAAGTTCTAGTTTTTACTTGATACAGAATCAAAGGCACACATCGCTCTAGTAAAAAATTATTAATCGACGTAAATGCTTAATGGCTTAGTAGGTGGAGGTATTCTGAAGCCGGAGTTTACGGCTTTTATTCCTACGTCGAAACAAATTTTACTTCGACACAATTTTGTAGCCTTATATGATTAAAATAAGAAATATTATGTTTAATTGACTATATGTGAAAATTAAAAATTAAATAATGTGAATTAAAAAATTCAATGACGTGTGGTTTTTGGTTAAAAATAAAATAAAATACTTTTTTTATTACGTAGGCAAACAAAATTGCGATTATGAAACATCAAACAAGATAAATAGTTATTACTAAATTACATTGATATTTTATAACTACGAACATTTAAAAAAAAGGGTGTGCGTTCCGATAAAAACATTTATGTACACATTAAAATATACATATATCTATAAGTATTTTAAAACAATGTTCCCTTTACTGTCTGTCTGTATGTTATTGATTTTGTCAAAATGTACTGAACGGATTTTTATGAAATTTCGTATGGAGATAATTTAAGACCCAGTGAAGGTAGTAGTCTACTTTCTATCCCAGGAAAATATATAGCGGGGCTTTTATCCCGGACAACTCATCGACGCGGGCGAAGCCGCGAGCAAAAGCCAGTTTCTTTATAAAGTGAACGAAAATAACACTTCCATCTAAAGGGCCATCGGCAATAAACACATATCAAATCTTTATTAATGTGTTTAAATTAACGTCATTTAAGATCAGAGATAAATGCATTAAAATGGTGATTCCGTATCCAAAACCGTTATAATGACGCGAAGATAACTAATATTCAAATTATGAACGGTCATAGACTATAAACCTACTAATATTGTAAATGTCAATTTAAGAAAATGTGACATTGGTTAAAATTAAAAATAAAAATACTTTATTTATCACGTAGGCGAACAAAGTTGCACTTATGATACGTTAAAATAATATATAGGAATAATAATTATTATTTCTAAATAACAATTAAAATACTTATATAACTATGGACATTTTGAATTAGGGATAAAATTTATAAGGAATAACAAGGTACAAACCAAAGTAGCCAGCTCGGACTGGCAAGTAGGGGGAAATAAAAGGATAACGCGTCGCGATCCTCACCGGCGATGACATGAGCCCTAACCTAGCTAACCTAGCCTTTCACTAGCTACCTAAGTGATGACTACCCGAAAAAGAAAGGCAGAAAGAAACTCCGGGCTAGAAGTTAACGCAGAAACTTCTTAGATTTTAATAGTGGCATACATATTGTGTATTTTCAAGAAAAATATCGTAACCGACATTTTATTTTTGGATATAGAACAACTTACAAAACATACTTTCTTTCTAGTTACAAGAAGTTTTTGTACAACAAATTTTTGTATGACTTAAACCTTATTGTACAAAACCTTATTTGTAGTAACATTTCGCAGTTTTTGCCAAAGCATTTTATTCCTAATTAATTTAAAAATATTACCAGTCAATTTACGGTATGGTTATTTTTGTAACTAAATAACACATAACCATAAATATTTTAGAATTAATAAGGAAACAAGCTGCTCTAATAAAAAGTACCAAAGGTCGGTTAAAATGTTTCTCCTGAAAAGGCTTGATTAGTTACGGGCTAATGAGGTGTTTCTAATCTAGGAAGTGTTTCATGCACGTAAATCCGCCAGTAAGATAACAAACAAACAACGAATCTCATCGTTTTTTCTGAGATATTTTAACTGAACTGTGTGCCTATTTTTACCAGGCACATGAAGAAGTGGTACTAAATTTTAAAAAAAAATCTTATACGAAATTCAAAATTGTTTATAATCTTAATTAGCATTAAATTATAGAGTTCATTACAAATTTTTCATAAAAAGAAAACTCAACTACATATTTTTCGGCATTCAATTATTGCAAAAAATATATTTCACTTCTTAAAACCGCCATACATCTTTTCCTAGCCCATTCATGCTCGTGTTTCATAAACACGACTACAATGTGTACGACGGCTTTCGTTTATAACGAGGAAGTATAAATAGCGGCTTAGATTGCAGCTGAGTTGTTTCTAAAAACTAATAATAATAACCATTGCTGCATCAACATCTTAATCTGGTATGGTCTGTGAGATTGTATGCAGTTCGGCACGTGCGCCAGTGGCACTGCGTAGCTATAAAATAGTATAGCTTAGGAAGGAGGCAGAATAACAACTGAACATCGCAAGTGATCGACAAGCGGCGATAGCTTAGTTGGGTGTGGAACGGACTGCCGAGACGAATGTCCGCAGGTTCAAATCCCAAGGGCACACACCTCTGACTTTTCTAAAAAATCATGTGTGTATTCTTTGTGAATTTATCGTTCGCTTTAACGGTGAAGGAAAACATCGTGAGGAAACCTGCACATCTGAGACGATTCTCTGTAGGAATTTCGAAGGTGTGTGAAGTCTACCAATCCGCATTAGGCCAGCGTGGTGGACTAAGGCCTAATCCCTCTCAATAGTGGAGGAGGCTCATGCTCAGCAGTGGGCAAGTATATAGTACAGGGCTGATATTATTATTATTATTATTATCGCAAGTGATATTTGAGCATATTTTTTATTATTAAATGAATTAGCAAGGTATGTAAGTTGTTACCTCAAAGTTCTTAATTTTCTGTGTAATATCAATAATTACTGTCGACTGCTGAATGGTGTTCATTCAGTCGACATTCACATTTCCGTCCCCGTATAAGAAACAAGGACTCGAAGTACATACTTCTTACAGGTTATATTGTACCTATTTTAAGCGAATTTATCTTTGAAATTATAATCTCTTCTAGAAATATTTTATATAATTTCGTTAAACAGATTATCACACTTGTATATTATTAGATTTGATACTATTATACCAAGAAAAGTTTTACTCAAAGAGGAGGCTGTAAGTATAAAGCTGCTCTAACAATTTGATTTTCCAACACATAAAGGTACATCTAAACGTACAGCATAGGCTTAGGTAAATTATTGCTGCACAAATTTCCATTAAATCATGTGTAAATTATCAAATGGTGACGCATAACAATCCAAGCTACGCATATCTTCTCTCCAACTGTACCCAAACCGAAACGCACGCACATCCCAAAATTCCCAGAAGCATGTTCTAAAAAAATCCTAGATGCGTCGATTCCGACTAGAGGCATGGCATATTCGTATCACAGGTATCATTAGCATACAATGGTGGTCGTGCTGTAACTGTCTCCTCAGGGCTGGCACGTGTAATTAGACAATTCCTGGTAACTACCAGGACGATTACAGTATTTTTTAAGCTTCTGGAAACAGATTCAATTAGCGAAGCGGTCAAGTGTACGTGGTCTAGGAGGAATGGGTTGGAACAATTAAACAGTGGTTGCAGGGAAAACGTGATGGTTGGATTGTATTTAAGATTGTGTTGTATGCTCAGACCATTGTTCAAGTTTGATAAAGTTGTCGGTTTTGGAAAAGCAATTGTTGTGTATATTTTATTAGTTATGGAAAAATATATTTAAAAAGTATATTTGATTTAGAGGCATTTCATGAAAAATCTCCACAATAGAAATCATTAATTTAGTAATACAAACTGAAACATCTAAGTAACTATAAAAAAAACAAAAAAATATATTGATATTCCAACTCATTTTTTTATTTGCCAAGAAAACTATCAATAAATTACAATCAAACATTAATAAGCAATAATAAACTAACTGTATACCTAAATGAAATCAGCAACCAACATTATCATCTCAGATTCCTTACCCTGGGAAACTAGGCCTTATCATGGCTTCTTTGTATCTACGTCCAGACATAAATTCCCCTGGCATCGTATCCCCTGGCGGAATCACTGTTTTATCTATTCTATCTGTTTTAACGCCATTACGTGGAATGTTCCTTTAATCTGCACCTAATTTGGAAAGCTGGTATTTTGCTGGTGGTTATTTCATTACACAATTCGATATGCTAAGTTTTGCTACGATACGTTCGATAGCCTTTTGAACTGTTTCGGTCTTATTTATTTGTTGTGGGTAAGGAGTGAGAAATAAGATAATCATGAGTTTTTTTAAATCGATAGAAACTAGTTTTCAAATTCAATCAATACAAATTTTATCGCTGTTTTTTGAAAAAAAAAATTCTAACGTTACAAAGACTTTACAGTCATCAAGAGATCCAAAAGACAGCTTGCCAGACTTAAGACGCTACCAGCTAATACTGTATTACATAGTTTAAAAAAAAGTTCTGAAATCAGTTCATCAGACTAATGAACAAATGCAAAAGGCCTAAAATCTCTAAAGTGCTGTGCAATGCAAGTTATAACTGTTCTTACCAATTCCACTCTACTAGGTAAGCTACTCACCACAATTTAAAACTTAATCGCCAACCCTAAAGCAACTGCTGTCAATCTTACGCCTACCGGCTTTGAATTCAATTGCTCATTGACCAAAATGTCTTTATTGTACGTGAGCACATGGCAAATGGTTCGTGTGGAAATAAAGCGGCTTCTAGATATACTGGCTTTGACTGCCTCGGTGGCATAGTTGTACTGCATGCGTGATACGGCAGCGCTCTGAGGTCCTGGCATCAAATCCAGCGTTGAGCAAAGTGATATTTGGGTTTTCCTGCTCAGTATAAAAAAAATCAGCCTGGAATCTAGAATTTGTGCGTGATATGGCGATAGGCTCGACCCCTATCACATCATGGAGCGGAACACGGCGAAAAGTATGTGTCCTGGTTGCGACTCTGCGTACCCCTACAGGGATAAATGCCTGCTGTGTTTTTTTTTTGTTTGTTTGTTCTAGAAATACATTTCGATTTAGAATTTTGAAGTGAGGTATAGCATGAATGGGATTGACTGGAATGGACACTGGCAACAAAACATTCATCACGCATTGATCCCTAAAGAGGTAGGCAGATGTGAAACTAGGGGAGTCACTTTTCGCCATGTGTGGTATATGACATATTCGTATCGCCAAAATGAACATAAATTTCAAACTCTAGGCTAGGATGCTAAACAGAAAACGCCAATATTACTTTGACCGGCCTGGGATTCGAAACCAGGACCTCAGAGAGGTGTTGTACTCTGCACGCGATACCACTACGCTACCGAGGTAGTCATACAAACATTTGTTTGAATTAAGACTTTTGCTGTTAGGGTATGCACAGTTAGTTATTGCAGCATATACATATGTATACCTACATCTCACCCCCTCTCCTCTTCCTTCCTATTCACCTATTTTACTATCTAACATACATGTATTAATAAAAACACTTAACCGTTAAAGAAATAGATATTACAGCATAAAAAACCAAAGACTATTAACATCTTAAACCCATTCCTTCAAATTCCACAATTAGCAAAATATCGCCATGTCCGCAGTTTATACAACCGCGGTGAACATGAATACGTCATTAACGGTACTCAACGGAGACTCGAACCGCAAACGCAACGTTTCCACCTAACACCTACCTTCACACCATTAATAGTTTAGTGCACAAGTTTATGGCACTGTGTTAAACTACTGGCTTAAAGTTTTTCGCTAACGGTGTGACATACGGCCTAGTGGTTTAGCACGTAAATCTAAATGACTTACTTTTAATATAGCTTCGGTTGAAGTTACCTTGCATAAATTTAGTAAATTTCTTCTCCTATTTATCCAAGCCAGACATTACACATTCCATTTGAACGTACAAAAAACTTTATGATTTAAAATTTTTAAATTAATTTTAAAAATTAAATATTTCTCGACCTTTCGAAAACTTTGCAGCCTTCTTGGTTATGAGAGGAACATCGGAAGAAAATTAAAATATATATGGAAGCCGCGCTAAAATAGTGTAATTTTAATGTCTATCATTCGTGTAAACATAAGAAATCATTACACTTTATGATGTCACTTGGTATTATAATATACGAATATAGAAGGATTTTGCATAGTTTTTACGTCCAACTATGAACCTATCTATCCAGAATCCCGTCTAAATTTTTTAATCCCAAATGAATTATATAAGAAAAACACTACGCTCCCCGTCCACAGCTGATAAATTCCATAAGTCCAAGGACGTAACAGACTATTAAATAAAGTAATCAAGACATAATTATCGTAGTATGCGTGGTCATAAAATATTATGAACCTTCCTATCATAACGGAAATCTCGGAATGTTCCGATGGATGCTAAAAAATAATAACATACATTTTAACGATGGAAATACGATAATTATGTTGTCAACTTTACAAATAATGTAGTACGAGGTAATAAAACACTTTGTAACTACAATTTGCGAGCTTACAAAATATTAAATGGTAAAATCGATGATAATCTTGAGCAAGTAGAGTGAGATTTATATTATCTTATTTCTTTTTATAAGTTCACGGTTGTTCCCATTGCACCTGATGGTAAGTAGAGCCCGATAAAATGTCGACTGACGAGAGATGATTACCCTCCGGCAGTCGACACAATTATGCCGGCCTGTTGGAATACAAGCTAATCCCGAAACGTGATACAGTTACGTGGGCTTCTATGGCGGGTTTCAACATCTTGTGTACGGTAGTCGCTATCCGGGCGGATATAAAATATATCCTACCACTACCAAAAATCAACACACGTAAATTATTAGACAGTAAAAGTTAGTGAGAATCTAGCTAGTTATTTCCACATACATTTAGAATGTTAAGAATAATAATGTTATAAAGAACATAGACACAGTAACTTTCACGCAGGTTTACATTGCAATATAGCTCTTGCAACCTCCTTCGTATGACAGCTTAATGAAAAGACAAATTTCTTTATGAACAAATCGTATGAGCCGTAATATTATTTAGAATTATAACTACTGCTGTATCCAACTATCAACAAATCATTAAGGTTATTTGTTGTGTACCAAGATAGCGACATTCCAAACTAATGTTCTTCTTTCTTTGAAACACTGGAAGTTAGGATTTTTTACATGAAACAATTAAAATCAAATTATAATATATTATGTCAACTTTTGCTCGCAGTTCTGTGTGAAAAAGATTTTTCGGAATAAAAGTCCCGCTATATATTTTCCCGGGGTAACAACTAACCTATAATCTAGACTATAATCTATCCCTGTGCCAAATTTCATCTAGATTTTTTCAGCCGTTCTAGCGTTATTGAGTAAATCCAAACTTCCGCATGTATATTAGTATATATTATTATGGTTGTAAGCTTATTGATGTTTTATAGTCGCACAACTGAAAGTAGAGAGTTAAATCTTCTGTCTTATCTCGCTCCAATCTTCCTCGGACAACAAACTTTTCAAGCAATGAAATAGAAATGATCAGCCGCATGTCTAACGCGTGTTCAACCACTTATATTATAAAAGGATCCAATCTTGGATAAAACAGATTAGAAATATCCAGTTTTGCCTCACCTGGGATTGTATCTAGGACCAACAGCGGTAAAATTAAATATCAAAATTCTAACAGACCCCTCTCATTCAAAACCCAGAATCATAAAAATGCGACATCACACTATAGTATTGATTGGAAATAAAAAATTTAGTTAACATGTCCCACTCGAGCATGCGCATTGAATTTAGCACCCGTGTGTCACAACCTATAAGGTACCAGATCTCGGAGACCACTGACACTTGCATTTTATTGTACAGCAGAGGTCATCATAAACTGGATGCAATAATAATAAATACGTTTATTGTAGGAAAAGTGGCTTCGACCAGCCATTTGTGGTCAAGTTACTGATGGAGTTTTCGCATTTTACTGTCGTGTCAAAGGTGTATGTTTCCTGTAATAATGGTAGCTTCGTAATGGCCGATGACATTATATGGCTTGTGGCCTATTTAGAGACGATCGAACGACATGGCTCCAAACGATGAGTAAGTGAGCGTCGATGTATCGATTTTGTACGTCAAAATAAGGCTTAAAATGTGAAAAAAATACCTTATTTTAAGTTACCGTCTCTTTGATTCGATCTTTTTATGTTTAAAATTGGACAAGCATTTATGTTGTATCTAATAAAAAAAAATCATTTATCGCTCGTAAATCATAGGTACCAAACGAGTTAGTAATAAATTTAACTTTATTTATAAAACTTCTAATCACTAAAATACTATATTATTAAGACTTCTCCACAACAAACTTTCAATCAAATTGGTATTAACAATTCCTTTGCTACTGCTCGTTAAAAAAAAACAAAACAAACATTCCTTTGTCATGATTCAAAAAAAGAACACCGCAAACGAGTGTGTCCGGACCACGTTCTATTACTAAAATGAAACATTCATATAACAAGATCGTCCACTTAGTTCATTGAGTCTATTACTTAAGTAATACGAAATGAAACAAACACCGTGAACACTCATTGTGTCCATTAAAACCTATTTGGATACGTCACGGAACACTCACAAATGTTACTCCACAAATTAGAAAACTGCGTTAAGGGCTGCCATGCGGAACACAAGAATAAATTATTTGAATTAGACATTATTTGTAATAATGATATCAGTTCGTTTTTAAATGATGATAGGAGTGTATTCTTTTGCGATACATTTTCTAGCCTGACCAGGAATATAAAAAACTTTGCCATTGTGGTAAAATGTGGAAATCTAGCACCGATGACGTTAACTTTAAAACGAAAAAAACTGGCACTCCCTAAGTTTTTTTAACTTCCCGGTCAAGATATAATAAGTGTATTTAATAAGCTTATGTCTTAATCTTCGTAATTGAAACAGGTGAAATTAGTAGAATTACAATTCGTCGAGAACTTTCTGTACTAACTATGCAGTTTATAACTCTATTGGACACAAATTTAAACAATTGCCTTACAGTTTATATATTTTTTATGCAACCAAATTTTTATTGTTCGATTTCCTTTCTAACCTAACCTAACCTAACATCACCTGCCATTGACACATAAAACAAAATAAAAGCTTTAATTCCCATGTAATTACATAATGTTTATTTTATTTATTCCGCTTTAAATAGCTTAAACCACAAAACAAACCCACAGAAACATCAAATTACCACCAACATAATTACACACGGAAAAAATACCCAAAAACCATTGTCTCCGCGCCCTAACAAACAATACAACAACCCAAACAGTTCAAATGAACTCTACAACGCAAACAACAAGTTCGATTATGCGTCATTCGAAACGCAAGCCAACATTGTCGGATTATATTCGAATGCATTAGAATAATTACTGCAACTCCCTTACCGTGGTTATTAAAAATACATTAGGCTGTGTCATATTAATTAGTTTATAAGAAAACATTGTACAAAACAACCGTGGAATTACGATTGAGTACGGCTTTAGGATTTCATATTTTATGCACACGTTAATCTAATACTAATTGTTTCGTTTGAAATTTTATTCAATTATGAATATTAATTGGTGCTCTTTGTATGCGTACGATCAAACTTTAACAGGCAATAAGCAAATAGTGCTTAAACAAAGGAGTAAACAAATTAGCGTCAATTATAATGTCGGCTTGGGTGGAAATTACCGTGATGTCTAGTTTTATCACCGAGCAGTGTATATTGAGATGTTTGATGGTCAATGTGGGACTTACCAGCAATGACAATGAATGACACGTATATAGTCTCTCAATATAGTTTTTAGTGAGGTAAACAAGTGCAGATAGTCTCACAAAGTTAGTAAGGTAACGGCACCATTGAACGCCCACCAAATTTTAAAATCTTCATAAATTCGTTTCATTAAAGAATATAAGGAAATATACAACATATTATACATTTTTATTATGATTAACTAACTGAACATCGTAGTATCACAAAACGGCCCAGCGGAACATTAGCGCTAGTTTTTATCAGCATATGCTGAGTAAGGGTCGCTTTTTTTTATAGCTTATAGGCTTGCGTTTGGTCACTCTACGGTGGAGTACACTTACCTAGAAGATACAGTTGTCCATAAATTATTTGTGTTAGCGCATGTGTATATTTATGTAGTATATTCTATATATTATCGCATCTAATTTTTCATATTTTTTTTATCGTTTGTGTTTATCGACGTGCAAATATATTTAAGTGCTTTTTTTTAATTATTATATAATCTTGCTTGTTACTAATATTGTCTTTCTTTCTAGTATATTTTTAGACTACTAAAAAATACCAAAAACATAGTGGGCATTGGTAGGAACCGGGCCTTCTTCGGTTACATTACATTAGTCGAAAGTTTCTGATAAATTTACTACAATTTGTGACAGTTAAGTTGCTTAAAATCAAGTGTGGTTTGCTGGTCTATCAAAGTTTTACTCTTTTCTTATAAAAATAAATGGCACAAGGAAGTTGCTAGCCTTATGATATGACTGTCTATAAAAGAGCAATACTACCGCGATACTTTCGGGAGTGAGATATAATCATCATATTTTTGAACTGTATAATACTTAGTGGTCATCTAACTGAAAACGTAATAATATACTTGCTAAGATTTTTTTTAAATATTTGTACCTATACATGTTTACCTGTGACCAGTGCCGGATTTATAAGTTTTATGATTGTAGGCCACTTTATTTCCGCCGCTCCATATACGTAGGTTTATGTATGTATGTAGGTTTCAAAAATACTTAATAATTTTCCCTTTGTATTCCGAAAGGCACTAAAGTTGAATAAACGAAAGATTAATTAAATCGAGTGAACGTCCTCTGAAATCTGCCGCCCCTAAGAGGCTGCCGCCTGTAGGCCTCGGCCTATACGGCATATTTACAAATCCAGTACTGCCTGTGACACATAAATTACGTTTCTTTGTTCCTTTTTTCTACTAAATGCATAAATGTGAAAAAACTTACGTACATGTAACATCTTGTGATCATACATCGATATGGCAAATGTACCCTTATCTTAAGCTCTAGTCACACCACGGGATATTCGTAAAAAAAATATCCAAGTTGTCTAATAGGCATCCGTCGTAATTTCAAATATACTAAGACCTTAAGCAGAAGTCGCACTGCGTGATATCACAAGAACATGTTACAAAAGTTTATATGTTTTACTAGTATTCATAAAACGTAGGGTATAAAATATAATTACATTTTTTTCTCTGAAACTGTACAATTAAGTGCAATGTAAACACAAACGGACAGACGAGTCGCATCAAAAGTTTAACCACCAATTAAAATGCTACTAAAACGACTACAGAAGTGTTCTTGACACACGCGTGCGTGTCGCTTTAAAAAATCGAGCATAGAGTAAGTATATTACGTAGACGGGTCAATTCAAAAAAACATCGAGTGTTTCGCGCCCAAATTTTTTTATTTCGAGTTTTTCGCTTATATTTCTCGAATCAAGCTCACATGTATTTTTGTTATCCGACCAGGAAGAAGCATCTACAACCTCACAATTCATGATTTAATTAAGTTGCTATTGAACCAACTAAGAAACTTCTAATCTACATAGTATTTTATTAAAAATTTTTTGAATATTTTAAAATTAAACCATTTTTCAGATTTTGTCGCGGTTTTTCTATTTTAATTTACTCCTGACGTTTCAAAGACTGCAGCTTAGAAAAATTGTTTAATTTTAATGTCTAACATTCGCGTAAATATAAGAAATCATTAAAAAAATATTGTATTTTTTTTATGTATAAAAAGAAATAGCACTGGTCTCTCCCCCTATCACATCATAGAACGACATACACATGGTGAATAGGGGTCATAAAAGCCGTGAATATCCGTATAAGTAAGAAATAGTCCAGTTGGATGTGTCAGACCACCCAGCCAGTCAGTAGTCACTCACTAACCAAATTCTTACACATGATTAATAACAGTAACAGCCATTATGAAACTTAATTTATGGACCGAAGTGCCTGTGTAAATCACAGTTCGATACATAAATCTGTTAGGGCCGATTTATTTAACAATCAGTCAGTTTCTAGTTTCGGTACCGGCTAAATAGTTCTAGATCCGGTCTGTTACTTATGTTCCTGTTATCAACTATTGCATAGGACATAATTGTGCCAGTATATTTTCTTGTTGCTCTGTATTTATTACAAAAGTCTGATAACATGTCGCCTCCTTGGTGAGTGACAAGTTTGTGGGCTGTGGAAGAAGGCCCTTGGTATTCCAACGGTGGCCGGGCACCGTTATAGTTTTATAAACCTAACCTCTTCTAAGATCTTCAAGCCAGCTGGCAAAATGAAGCCAAAACCTTCATGCTGCATGCTTTAGACAATAGGGGGTATTGGAATGAGACGCAAATTAAACAAAATGCTTCAACAAAGGTTTGCCTCTACTGAACACTGCTTACTCTTTGCGCCACTCGTAGCACTAATTATTATTTGATTAATGAGAATGAAATTCAGCTTTTTAATTAAACTAGACGCATGTCATGTACGTGTGGCATCCTTGTCGGTTTATATTACGTGATCTGTTGATCTAAATGACGTAACGTGGAACTTCAAAATTAGAAATATTAATCCAATTATGATACTATTTTAAAATTTTGTAATTACACGAATAATTCTTAACATTTATTTATTTATTTACAGTATGAAAAAAGCTATATGTTAAAGTTCCCTTCCTAGTATCTAACGCAAACTTTAGACACGCTCAAATGATGTCAAGTGTCAAGTGCCCAAATTGTGTCTATTTCGGCCGCCAAGCAGCAGTGTCTAGTCACTGTTGTGTTCCAGTTTGAAGGACATTGTAGCCAGTGTAATTACTGGACGTAATAAGACTTAACAACTCATGTTACAGAATAGCAAGCGCAGTGGAATGAATACCAAACAATACTTTGTAATTCAAGTTGTTGGATGGTGTTTCTACTGTTTATAGGTGGTCGTGTTGCTTACCATCAGGCGAACGGCAAGCTCGTCTCGTCATTCAAGCAGTAAGAAAAAAAAAACATGTAAAGACAAAGTACACTTTCATGAAACTGACATTTGCTCCAGAAACAGTAAATTATTAAACAACATACGTTACTTGATTTTGTTACTTATTAAATTTTATTTATTGTTAGTGTTACCCAAGCAAACAAGTTATAGAAAACCAAATGACGTTATGTATTAACTTTGTTTCTGGTATCCCAAGGTACAGGCCTAACTTAGTTTGGGTACCCCTGACAAATATATCATTTGCTTTGCAATAATAATTTGCTTGTAGTTTGTAACCATTGAAATTGAAAACAAACCGGTTATTAACAAAACAAATATTATTATTAACTGTTAGGGACCGTGCTGCCATCGAAGTGTCTACCTCACGGACCAAACCAGGCGCAACACCAAAGCTGCGATTCTACATCGATTTCTTATTCAACAATAGCCCGCCCCAATCAATGAACTCACTAATTGATGCGTCAACAAAATTGTATACATAGTCGATCCGTTTATTTGTACATTAACTCATATTGAGACTGCAGTCTAAAGACCATTCTCACCGAGTTTTACAAGTCTTTACTCCTTATATAGTGAAGATAGAAGATATATCCTCCAAAATATAGTGTACTCACTTTGCTCCGTTAGACTTTAAAAAAGCCAGAAAACGATCCTAATCATTGACGTATATTCTATAGACACGAACGTCCTTATAAACTATTTGTTCAAAATCTGAACTAAAATGTCAACCAAAACGTCACTGTTATAACCTATTTATTCACTTGAACAACAAATAAATTTACTTATTTGACTAATATTTTTCATTCAAGTCCAGGTTTACACTTAGACTGGAGTATAAGAACTCCAGTCTTATATCACTCTTATATCATGAGCGCCACTCAACACAACCACAAGCTGTCAATATTGAGCATACTAAAATCAGTTTGAATGGATTGCAGTTCAATTCAGTTGAAGATATGAATATTCGGAACGCCAAATCTGCTACGTAGTACATATATATCGATGATCCTAATACTCTTCCTAAGAATTAATTAACCCTGTAAGATTAGGTCTAGTGTTTCCCGTTAGGCTTTATACGAAGTCCGAAAATAGTTTGTACATTTTCCTAACTGTAAGATTTAACGCAGATGGTAAGTGGCTATTAACAAAGGCCGTGGTCGCTGCGGCCACGTCGCGGTCACGCGACCCTGTCGTCGCGTCTAGGCGTGGCTTTATGATTAATTGCTGTTGCCCAAGGAATAAGACCGCTGCGACACTATGCGCTATGAGATAGCAAGATAACTTTTTTGTATATTTGACAAAGCCTCAAGTCGAAAAATGCTGGCGAGGACGATAATTATTCAGCTGTTAAAATGTTTCATAATACTATTTGGACCTTTTCCCCGGAATATAAATGATCAATTCATAAAGCCAGTACCTTTGCCTTACTGGTTTACCAGCGATCCCAGAACGTGACACATGGTTACAAGTACCTGACATGTTTACCGTTACATGTATCGAAATCAAGTAATAATGCAATAATCCACATATAAATATTATTCCATCTACTGTTAGTAAGAGATTGTCTCTAGCGTTAAGACGACCAACTGTACCTCCTCTCTGTCTTAATTGTTTTTGATCTTAAAAGCGTTTTATTTTTGGTGTACCTTATAACGAAAGTGGCAGTGCAGTGGCAGACCTAAAGGTAGATGGGGCAAAAAAGTTTTCAAGTAGAAACCACGTACCGACAAGTGCAGCGTAGGACATCCTCCTGCAAGATGGACAGACAATAAAGACCGCAGGAACACGCTTGATGCAGATCGATTTCGACAGGTCAGTCTGAAAATCTTTTGTGGTGGCCTATCTTCAGCGGTGGACTTTATATGACTGATAATGATGATGATGATAAATCAATAAATAAGCATTTTTATCATTGCGCATACTTAACACAACAGCAAACGTAGCTCGACATCTCGCGATAGCATCGCTTTAACTGGACTCATTGAATCCAAGCCTCGTCTTTATCTTATCGCAATCACATTTGAAAGCTCATTACACCGTGCACCGATGAGTTATGTGTGACGTTTGCTTTGAGTCTCTGAATGTAGGTGTCACGTGTTTACTCTAAATGCCAGGCGTTTTTTTACTATACATAAGGTTGGAAATACACGGGATTTGAATGAGTTTTTTAGAGGATTGCACTTTTTTTAATATCACATTTATATTACATTGGTTTAAAAAAAGGGTGACGGAAGGGAGTGAGGTTCTGTTGATTGATACGTAGCTCGCATCCTTGTATTTTTAGTGATTTTACGACCAAATTTTTTTAATCAATCAAGCTTAAATATGAAATGAGACTCCCCCAAGGTTTAAGTGCGTTTTTTTTTTGTTATTTCGCTGATATTCAGGGATGTTTCTTTGGGTGGAATTGTCGAACCGCGTGACAGTTTTTAGTATTGCATCACACTGGCTGATTAAAATAGTATTTTTAAGAAAAAAAATATGCTTCCCTTGTTATCAGAGTTATGCTGTGTAAATGCAGCATATACTGCGACTTGTTGAAACAATTTTGTTTGCGAATGTTTCTCGGTTCACCACTCCCATTATTTATGTAGCTAAATAAATCAAACATATGGATAATTCTTCCGGTTTTTTGTTTAAAATCAGTCACACATCAGGGAAGGTAGCCTCCATATAACCATCGTAAAGTCCTACCAATAATCACTTCTCATCAGTTGGCCTTCTATCTGGACTGGCATCTACTTACCATCAGGTGTAATGGAGTGACTTTAACACGTATAAAAAAAATTACATTAACTTATGTCGAAGCTATCGCTCCAGGAGACCAATTTACAACTGGCTAGATAAGCAATAAAAAAGAAAGTAAATTTTTACAAAATTCTTCACTCAAACGTCTACAACATTGTCAATTAATCGTGCGCTCTCTGTTATTTCGGTGGCTCGTGAGCCAGGCGTCAGGTTACATTCGTGCCACGCTCCGCGCCGTCCGTCAGGCTGTCTGTTCAACTGAACATTAGTGATATTTCTGTGGAAAGACCACGTTTTGATCATTGATAATTGGGAGATTTTGGGTCGATGTTGTTTCTGGTTTTCGATTGTGAAATTTTAAATCAAATTTCGTAATTGTAACGGAAGATAAGTGTTCGAAATTTGATTTCGGCGGTCAGGCAGTGGATGTGTATTTTAAATAATTGTCAAATGAGATTGACGGGCAAATATCTATATGTCGTCATCGAGTTGATTTTTAAATGGAACGCCAATGCCATCTCATGGCATTCGACAGAATCTTCGCTACACAGCGCAATGAGGATGTCAGACGACATCAAGAAGGCCGGAAAGCTAGCAGTCAAAGAGAATGACAAGCCTATGAAAAATTAGTAATTCAGTTGGTTTTAGATCAAGTGATCAAATAATATTATTGGAGACTAGTGCTGTGGGTGCGTGGAGACTGTCTCGCGTTCCGTAGTAGTTTGTGTTGTTGGAATTATAATTGTTTTGGGACAAAAACTACAACTACTAAAATCTGACATCGGCTATTGTGATCTGACATATCCCCACATACGCCCACGATACTTAGTAGTAATAAGCTATGGAAGACGATAACGAGCATACACCTAGCCTGCCGTTATCAGAAGTGGGATCAATGTCGGGTCAAAATAATAATTCGGAAAGTGATCGTTGGCGTGCTATGTTTGAACAACAAAATGCAAACATGCGAGCATTGATTGAGGCATTACAAACGCAAAAGACGACCAATGCAGTTAATTTGCCGGAGTTTGATAAGACGGACCCGGATAAGACGGACACGGACGCGAGATCTTGGTGCGCAACAGCGGACTTATGTTTTGCTGATAATCTGATGCAAGGAGGCCAACTTATCGTTGTGATCAGCAAGGCCTTGAAAGGGATAGCGTCAACATGGCTATCGCAAATTGCATACCACGGCATAACTTGGAGTGAGTTCAAGGAACTTTTTACGAACAGATTTGTTCCGACGGAAACCTTAGCGGGTTCCCTCACAAACCTGCATATTGACAAACCAAATGACAAAGAGACGTTGGTTGCTTATGCGAACCGTTTGTTGTCGTCGCTCATTAATCGATGGAAACAAATCGATAAGGAACAAATTGCAGTGGCTACTGTACTCGCTCATGTCTCTCAATTTGATTCAAGATTGCAGCGGTTGGCATTCACTAGTAACATTACGACAAGAGACAAAATGCAAAAAGAATTTCAAGCCTTAGTATATCTGAAGCGTAAAATGAGCACCCCTAGTGAGACCTTGAATACATCTGAGGTCAAACGAGCAAAGATGCCACAAATAAAGTGCTTCAATTGCGGCAAACCGGGTCACAAGCGATCCGAATGTAGAAGCAAACCGAATAATGGTACAGGAAGACCTCCAGTAGCGACGGTGACTAGTCAAGTAGCACAGCAGCCAGTAGCGAAGCCCCTAGTTTGCTACAAGTGTGGCAAACCAGGACACATCGCCATGCGCTGTACAAGCGGTGGTAGCCAAGCAGACGGTAGCGAGAAGAGCGAGGCGCGTACAGAGCGACGGCTGGACCTGTGTGTAGTTCAACCTCCTATGGCACCTTAGAGTATAATGGTCAGTTGCACTGTTTTATTATAGTTCTGGTGCTGAGTGCTCTTTGATTAAAGAGAGTTTTAGTGCTAAATTTTCAGGTATACGATTTAGTAATGTGATATTGGTATGACTGGTATCGGACAGTCACGATTATTATGCACAGAACAAATATTGTTTTACATAATGATTAACGATCATCCTATTGAAATCTTATTTCACGTTTTACAAGATGATTAGTTACAAAGTGGCATAATGATTGGTCGGGAGATTTTAAATTTAGTCTTTTCTATAAACATGACTGCGACCGATTTTACTTTACATAAAGTTAAAGTTTTAAATTCAATGTGTAACATTGCCAAATAGATAATTAATTCTACTGTAGGTGATACGAGTCTCATAGGGGCTGAAAAATCGCGACTTTGAGAAATTTTTAGAGGTTATGCAAAATGTTTTATAACCGGTATGCCGACAATTCGCGTGTCTATAGGTAAGCTTAAAATTAAGTTAATACATCCCAACCGTAGGGTACAACAGCGACCATATAGAATGTCGTTTGATGAGCGTAGGGTTCTTCGTGAGCGCGCGAAAGAGCTTTTAGACGCTCGCTGTTGTCAACTCTATAAAATAGTTTAGACAGTATCTACTTACACGAAGTTTTCTGAAGGTGATTTCGTTTTATTAGAAAACGAGGAGCGAAATCAGACTAAATTAGACCCAAAATTTAGAAGTCCGTTTAAGGTGATTGAAGTTTTGCGTGGTGATTATTTCGTTACACGTTGCAAGCTTTGAATTTTAAACGTAAATAGAAATATGCTTATGATCGATTACGTAAGATGCCAGAGAGACATGTACCAGTCGAAGTAGAAATTCATGAGATTCCCAATGCTGATGAGCAAAGTTAAGTTAATTATAGTGTGAACACGAGTGTGAACTCTATCGGCCGTAGATAGTCGACCTGCTAGTGGATGATACGTAGTCGTAGCCCGTTGGAAGTCGGTGTCTCTTGGGGTAACCCAAGTAGTCCGTGGGTGTGCGGTGGGCGTACATCTCTAGTGGAGGTCGTGGTCTGCAGAGACCGTCCCGTGTGTAGTCTGAGAGGGATGCACACGTGCGTTTTACGTGGATCGTAAAGACGCGTCAGAGAGAGAGTTGGTGATGACTCTTCGGCTGAGAGAGGCCGTGGCGATAGAAGTTTTTACTCGGGTATTTTAAGAATTAAAAATACTGGCAAGTTTATTAATGATCAGAGTGAATTGTTATAAGAGATAACGATGGTACATGGCTCTTCGCGTTACAATGTTGTGATGAGTGAAAGAGGATTGAGGTATCTAGTTAATGGGTTCGATAGAAGAAATGTACGTTAGAGTTTATAAGGTTGCATAGTTTGTTTTTATTACTATTTTTGTGATATTTAGTAGAGATATCATGGTCAGGTATGACCGAGTGTTATGCAACAAGGGTACTTGGTGTTGGTTTTTGTCGACAGGTTAACACACGTGGACGTGTGCAAGCAGGATGGCCGTGTCGTCATCGAGTTGATTTTTAAATGGAACGCCAATGCCATCTCATGGCATTCGACAGAATCTTCGCTACACAGCGCAATGAGGATGTCAGACGACATCAAGAAGGCCGGAAAGCTAGCAGTCAAAGAGAATGACAAGCCTATGAAAAATTAGTAATTCAGTTGGTTTTAGATCAAGTGATCAAATAATATTATTGGAGACTAGTGCTGTGGGTGCGTGGAGACTGTCTCGCGTTCCGTAGTAGTTTGTGTTGTTGGAATTATAATTGTTTTGGGACAAAAACTACAACTACTAAAATCTGACATCGGCTATTGTGATCTGACATATCCCCACATACGCCCACGATACTTAGTAGTAATAAGCTATGGAAGACGATAACGAGCATACACCTAGCCTGCCGTTATATATTATAAAACAAATTCCCCTTTTCTGTCTGTATGTATATAATTGATTTTCTCAAAATCTACTAAATAGATTTTTATGAAATTTGGTATGGAGATAGTTTAAGATCCTGAAGGTTATAAGCTACTTTCTATCACGGGAAAATATTTAGCGGGGCTTTTATCCTGGAAAACTCTTTCATACGTTCGAAGCCGCGAGCAAAAGCTAGTAAAAAAATATGTCACATGTTGAGCAATATATTGTGTATAATTAGAATAGGCTGAGATAACTTTAAAACGGAAACTGATATTGAGGTGGGACGTGCACTCTGCAGCATCAAGCAAAGCGTTGTAAATTTAAGTTCTTAAAATTAGGCAGTTTCTTGCTTCCACATTCATTGTAAATATTAAAAAAAAATTGAAGAGGTATTCCCCTCATTAAATAAATCGTTCGTCAACAAGTACAGAAAACATAATAAATAAAAATATCGAATGTAAAAACAAAAACTTTCAATTCGTTTAGACAAATTATTTTGAATATTTGAATACGCGTTTAAACCGGCCAGCATTCTATAAAAAAATTCGCTAAGTACTTCAAAAAGTATAACTAACCTCTTTCCCATAATACAACATTTAAAATACATTCTTATTTATAATCTTTCATCCTTTGCATTTTAATTTTAAAAAAAACCGCGAATCAATAAGCGCACGTTTTGATTGGAAACAAAAAGTTAGAAGTACATTAAAAAGCAATACCATTGTAATTTTCGTGTAAGTGAAATACATCTACAAATTGCCGGTAATTTATATTAAGGCGATACCTCAAGGTCCATTGTCATACATTTTGTTTCACCTTTAATCTGGGTAACTAAACAAGTATTGGCAAGTAAAGAATTTAAATTCACGTCTAGTTAGTGATTAGTTCTCGCAGTTTCTGCCTTTAAAATTTCGTCATATTAAATTTTAAAGGCCGAAATATCCATGATTTTTTAATTATTTTTACGTTTTTCTTTCAACTGCGAGAACTAATCACTAACTAGACGTGAATTTAAATTCTTTACTTGCCAATACTTGTTTAGTTACCCAGATTAAAGGTGAAACAAAATGTATGAAAATGGACCTTGAGGTATCGCCTTAAGTGATTTGTAGCTACATCCGCCTCAGAAATTAGCCAATTTACTTCGGTTTGTCCATTATGAGCTATTTTGGGAATAAAGTTTTTTTGCACAACTAAATGACGAGAATAACGTGTTTTTTGCCATCTAAGCGCCATGATTACATAAAAGCAACACCGTAATTTTGAATTATGAGAAGCTACAGGTATTGCACTTATTACCGGACCTGGACACATAAAATGTTTATTTTTAACGATAATTTTATTTTCTGTCTCACTCCCACGTTGGTTCGGTACAAGATATATTTACGCATATTACAGCACTAGCAGCCTTTCTGATATGTCGAACTTTTCTGACCCCCCCACCTTCAGCCTCTGAGCCAATTCTTGTGCGCTCAGTCACCACACCGAATGCACATCCATGCACGGGAAGGCATTTGTTGCTGCCCTAGTCACACAGTGAAATGTGGTTGGAAACATTGAACCCTATAAAGGCTCGCGAACATTACTCCTCCTTTCCCTGCTATTCCACAGGATCCAGGATACCCTTTGCAGGTTTCCCCCAGTGTCCACTGCAGGGACACCTACTGTAAAAAACACTGAATATAAAGTACTCGACTAGGGAATTGTACTTAAGACTTCTCAGGCTAAATACTAAATACACTACCAGTCCATCGAGATGGCAACAACTAAATAGCTATAAAAAAACTATACAAAATTAATCAACCTAAATAATCGTACACGTGAACACAGATTTATATAAGAACCTCATTTTAAAAAAAGAACACTTAAATGATTATATCGATTTAAAAATATTAATTCAATAATTGCAATACGTAACCGGCCGAAGGCGTTTTATAATGCGGAGTGTCGGTAATGTGTGGATAATTGACGTCTCGCACCGTCATTACCGACCCATAGAATTGTTGATTGTACACTCTTGAGCACCTAATGAATAGATACGGCACACCCAGGTTTCGGAGATGCTAGCGATGTGCTCGTATCGATTGTGGAATCGATTATTAAATCGATACGGGACGGGTAATTATTTGTTTTGTTATTATCTCTATTTTAATATTTACCTTTATTTGTAATCGCGTGAATATAACAATATTATTAGATAGTACTTTAGCGTTGTTTTATAATTAATTTTGTTTGTATTTTTTTCAAATAAAATGATAATCGATTAATAAAAAATATAACTTGTAAATCCCGTCACTAACATAATCATCACTAACTATCTTCATAATAAAACCGTCAGACGTGAGATCATCTTTAACTTAAAATATTATATCAATGATTCACTCTCAAGAGGCGCTTAACAATCACATTAATTTTAATCACAGGTGAAAGACCTTACGTACCCGCACTTAAGAATGGGAAAGTCACTTAAAACTGATGCATTAACCTTTGCTTCCTACATTACTGTCAAATTAAGTTATTGCCAATTCTCTATCCTTGAGGACTACCACGATGAAGTAGTTGTATTGCCTGTGCGGTTCGACACCGCTGTGAGGTCTCAGGTTCTAATCCCGGATCGGGCAGTGATACTGGGTTTTTCTTCTCTATCAGCCCAGGGGCTGGGATTTGTGCTCGTTATGGCGATGGACTCGCCCACTATCATATAACGGGACGAAACACAGGCGAAAAATGGGTGGCTAGGTTGCACCTCTGTCTACACTTTCGTAGATACAGGCCTGATGAGTGTCTTTTATCATATAATCAGTAGCGCCTTAACTGATGCGAGGATCTGAGAGCGATGTCTTTTTACCCCATTGCCGAAGGAGGAATGATTTTTCCTTTGTTGGTCCTTTAAGTGCAAGGCCTTATACGGTTACCCTATGATCTTTGCGGCGTCTTTTTACCAGATTGTCGAAGGAATAATGATTTTTCTTTTTTACCTCTTTAAGTGCGAGGCCCTGGACGGTTACCCTATTCAGCAGCCCTAAGGCCAACCTTAACTAGTTGTAATAATATATATTTCTACTTTAAGTTATTAATTCATACATATCAATAACTAACTTTCCAACTCCTCCCTATCTTTCTATTTGATTAATTTCGTTGCGGGATAATGACAAATTAGTTTTCCCTGAGACTCGCCGAGCTTCAGTGCTCGGTGTCATAAAATGCGTGCCACTGACCCGACCACACCACCCGACCTTAAATCCATCACTTGACCGTCAACTGTCAAACGGCTGTAAGCAGCCTTTTGAGAGCGACTTTAAGAGCATGAAATAACATCTATTTTAGTTAAATAATTTTGGACAGCCGGACAATACATATCACCCTACGATGTTTAGACAATTAGAGAGATTTTTGGACACGTATATAAACTAATTTTTACCTCAGAAAAGTATTGAGAGGTATCCTGAGAGCAAAGCCTAGTCTGAGATTAACTAAAATACTTCAATCCATAGTCCAGGTTGAAATAACTCATGGTTACGTAATTGTTATAATAGGCCGGTGTCTATTTGAGAGCAATCAATCCAATACAATAGGTTAAAAGTTGACGCATGCGCCATACATCTCTCGTTACTATGACAGGAAAATTATACGCCACCGTCAGCAACGGAGATTAGTAAATAAAGCTTGCTTTTGTTTGTGACTCCATCTTTGTATTGTTTATGAATATGTAATCCAAATTATGAAATATATGCATCACATTTTTTATTTTCAGGGGTAGGCAGTGTATACTAAATATATACAGCCAGGTTTATTAGAGTTAGAGGGATTATAGATATTTATAATCGAAGAGACGAGCAAGCGGACGTTAAGCAAGATAAATAAACAAAAACATGTCGAAAACTTTTTAGATTACACTTTTGATACAAGAGATTAAATATATCTCATCTCTCTTTATTTTCTTTCCAAGATACCTACTATTATCCAAGTCTTGATATTTTGCTTGTAATACTTAAAAATATTTTCATCATACGTTATGTAAAATTACACCCAAATCTGTTGTATTCATTAAATTACATTTAATAAAACATATTCAATTTAATAGTTAAATAATATGCTGACGGTACTTCGATACAGACCACGAGTTTAAACGGTTAAATAAATAATTATTTAAATTCTTTATTATGAAAAGGGATAATAAGGGACTAATAAAACGCCATACACCTATACTCTTCTCGGGAGCTCTTCACAGAGTGGTCGTGGTGGTACACAGAAAGTTTATTTATTTATTTATTATTAAATATAATCTTACAGAAGTTACACACAATCCCCCTTATTCATAGACGTTTTTTATCTAAGGACGGAACAATGCTGTGATAACAAGTCTGTTTCCCAGTGCTGAGGGCATGGCAGCCTTTGCAGTGCGTAGACTTGTTATCACAGCTTTACTTCGTCCTTAGATAAAAAACGTCTATGAATAAGGAGGTTAGTTAATAAAATAATGTCGACAGTCAATGAATAAGTAAGACAACCATTACGATTAACGACCAATAGATTGTTACGTGCCGCTATCCTAGCCGATGACATCGGGCGTTTCCGGAAGTATTCGGCTGCGCGGGCAGGCTGGCAGAAGAGAAGATATGTCACGCGGCGACTATTCTATTATTATTCTCTCTGGCTGGACGTTGTCAAAAGAATTTTTAAAATTGTCTTCTGTAATTATTTTGCTAATATAATGTTTACTGTAAAAAGAGCGTTTTACATTCAGAAGTGGGATTATACAAATGATAATTTGAAGTTACATTGAATTCGAATGTGCAGAGAACTATCGGAATAAATCTGTGATGAATCATTGAATGCCAAAATTAAAATTACCAGATTCTCAGATTTTAGTTACCATGGCAACGTCTACGTCTGTTGAAGTAAATATGTTGGGAATGCATATGGAATTGATGTCTGCACATTAGTACGATTCACGACATTCATAACAAAAACTTCGTTATGCCTGCTGCTTGGCTCACTGGAGAGGGTGTTTTCTTAGAAACTAAATCATTGGAGACAGGAATGACTGGAGTCATGTGAAGTCAAATCGGTGGCGCAACACTTCAGGCTGACAATGCGAACGTGCGTAACTGTTTATTTTATTTAATCTGATCTGTCTGTGGCCGTGAGCCTTTTGATAATATTCTATCTGCAGCCATGACCATTCTGATCATATTCTGTCTGTAGCCATGACCATTCTGGTCATATTCTGTCTGTAACCATGAGCATTCTGATCATATTCTGTCTGTAGTCATGAGCATTCTGATCATATTCTGCCTGTGGTCATGAGCCTTCTGATCATATTCTGTCTGTAGCCATGACCATTCTGATCATATTCTGTCTGTAGCCATGAGCATTCTGATCATATTCTTTCTGTGACCATGAACATATTCTGTCATTTATTGTCTGTGATCATATTCTGTCCGTAGTCATGAGCATTCTGATCATATTCTGGGTGCAGACATGAGCATTCTGATTTGTGTTGCTGGGCCCTATTTGTTTAAAATATAGGTACCCAATTCAGTTCTACTTTCTCAAATTTATTTTTGTGAATACCTTACGGTATTCACTTTGCAGGATGGCCGATGTTACGTGCCGCTATCCTAGCCGATGACATCGGGCGTTTCCGGAAGTATTCGGCTGCGCGGGCAGGCTGGCAGAAGAGAAGATATGTCACGCGGCGACTATTCTATTATTATTCTCTCTGGCTGGACGTTGTCAAAAGAATGTTTAAAATTGTCTTCTGTAATTATTTTGCTAATATAATGTTTACTGTAAAAAGAGCGTTTTACAAGATTTACTAGAAGCTTCTAAAATAATACTCAATTTAAGTACCAGTTAAAATTAAGTGCAACCTTTGAACAGACCACAGTAGCGGTATTTCAAATTCTGAACTTTGATCCGCCTAATCAGGACACATCAATACGTGCTAACCGTAAGGTTAGGTGCAGTAAGGTACTGAGAGGTGAAAGGGAACACAACTTATTTGAATAATTATATTTAGTTGAATGCTCGAAACTGAATATTGTTCTATAAATTCCCATCTTTATTATACTTGATTAATTGCTTCCGAATTTCGGCCACGGCGGCTAATTTCAACGGAGATCAGAGAAGTATGGATATATTATAGCGTACAAGTGTGTGCGCACTGCACAGGTGGTCTCTTTGTTCCTTCACTCTCATAGTCCGATAAGACAACAATCCGATATGACCGGAGAGAGATCAGGCGCAGGACCAACGGCTTTACGTGCTTTCTGAGGCACGGTCCCAGTCACAATTATTTTGGTCCAACAATTTTGAGCATAGTTCTACTGTTAATACCCCTTGCCTCTTATTTATACTTTCAGACTAGGTTTATTGTTGATGCTTCAAAAGTAAAAGTTGTTATAAATTAATAAGTTCTTTCATCGTCAGTTATATATTTGAGATTGTGATAACGATCTGCCTTGTTTAAACCTCAATTAGTCATTAACATGTAGACCTTTTTACACTTTAAAATCAAGATAACAAATATTTGATCAAACTTTTTTTTACATTCAAAACGTCTTATCACCAATACGTGTCCACGTGCTGTTTTATTTTCATAAAGGTTAAGTATATTTTTGGGGCAACATTCCAAAATCATAATCATTAACTCCAATAGAAAAAGAACTCTATATCTCCAGTTAAAAGTTGAAATTTCTTTGTCACGTAAAACTCATCTGATTTTCTGGGCGTACCGTGTTACAACTTTGTTGCAAATTGTAGTTTCGATGGCTATATTATTACGCGCCAATTACAGTTGGCAAAAAACAATTGAAAAATGCAAGTTTATCACTCGCTTACCACGGCTTGAAAGGTGGTCATTGTTTTTATAGAACAAAAATAGCGTCACGATTCGCCACTGCATTCGGGTGGTATTAATCGTCCGCGCTTTTAATATGAGTTATTGTTTTACGTTAACATGGATGGTGTTATGCAAAACGTACACTGATTTTAAATGTGTTTTTTTATTCATTTAATGGCTAATAGGTCTTGGTGGTTCTTGGTGGTTTCGCCATAAATATGTTTATGCGGTATCACTATCAGTAGATCATTGTAGTTTTGTAGGTAATTGTATTTTCAATGATTTAGTCATTGGTGTATCTTTTCAACTAATAAACCCGTTTTTACGTCCTTATAAACCGTCCAGTAGCGCAGTAAAATTTTAGATCACATTCATTAAAAAAAAACAATTCGGGTAGGGGGGCCCTATTCCGTCTGCGGGGGTATATCCGTCTTTTTGCAATCACGGGCGTTCTAATTGAAAGACAGCTTTTATAGCCGTATAGTTAATTAGGGGATATTAGACTCTCTTACTTATACGGCTATCGAAGCTGTCCTTCGAATAGAACGCCCGTAATTGCAAAAAGACGGATTTGCCCCTATAGACGGAACAGGACTTCCTTCATTGACGTATATTCTATAGACACAACCTTCATGTGAACTATTTGTTCAAAATCTAAACTAAAATGGCAACCAAAACGTCTCTGTTATAACCTATTTATTCACTTGGATAACAAATAATTTTACTTATTTGAATAATATTTTTTATTCACATTCCGGTGATCCACTTAGACTCAATTTCTTATATTATAAGCGTCACTCCGTACAAAACCACACGCTGTAAATGTTGAAATCATACTAACGTCAAGTGTACGGACTGCAGTACAGTTGAGTGAAACAAAATGGGCGTACGGAACGCCAGATCTAGTACGTAATTCATATATATCGATGGCCTCCTGACATTACTTAAAAATAACTTAAGCGCCTCTGGATTTAAGTTGCTTTTATCATCATTCAAAATCTTCTATCACTCATTGGTTCATTTGTATAAGAAAATAACCATTCTAACCACACATAATATCAGCCCTATATTATATACTGCCCCACTATTGGGCACGGGCCTTTTGTACTACTGAGAGGGATTAGGCCTTAGTCCACCACGCTGACCTAGTGCGGGTTGGTAGACTTCACACACCCTCGAAAATTCTTAATATATAATTTCTCAGGTATGCAGGTTTCCTCACGATGTTTTCCTTCACCGTTAAAGCAAACGATAATTCACAAAGAATACACACATATTTTTTTAGAAAAGTCAGGGGTGTGTGCCTTTGGGATTTGAACCTACGGACATTCGTCTCAGCAGTCTGTTCCACAACCAACTAGGCTATCGCCGCATACATGGAACAAATATATTTTCTTTAATCAACATTTATTGTCATATCTGGCACTCAATTCGTTACGGTGACGCTGCAGATGCATTCGCTCTAAATTAATTTCTTCTTTGTTAAGTATGAAACAAATGTATTGAATTCTTGCTATTGTATTTGCAAGCAATTTTGCAACTTATTACTTTGCGGTATGGTTCAGAATTAATGTATTCATGATTGCAATTACGATTAGCAAATTGTATCGCGCTTTCTACGCTCTATTATTTGACGTGATAGATTTTGATCCTTATTAAATCGTGTGCATTGCGGGGTGTGATATATTTCAGGAATATTTGGAATACATTACGTACATTATATAAGAAATTAAACGTTATATCGACGGTTGAAAGGCTAATTTACTTAAGCGACATTTTTTTACATTTTTTTTTCTATGTTTTTTAACCTTGTTAAATTTTTTCGAAAAAGTTATCGCTAAATCAATTAGTTATCTTACAATATCGTTCCTCTAAAGAGTAGGTACAATAAAGTTACCAAACTAATCATCATTTAAACCTTTACAAATACCTACAGCTCCGCCTGAGTGTTTTTTTCCGGGATAAAAGGTAGCCTATAACACTCAAGAGTAATGTAGAAGCACAAATGTACTAGTGTTTTTTTATAGGTTTAGTAATTCCTGAGACTAACGTATCCAAACAAACAAACGAACTCTTCAGCTTTATAATATTAGTATAGACTGCGCAGACGCATTGTTGTTGAGTAACTTAATACAGCGACTTTGGTTACTGACGGTTTGATAGTAGTGTAAAATATAAACTATACATTAAAGAGTCTGCGCTATGCCTAACAGTATCACGATGACAGTTCTCATCACTTCACAGCATCAAATATGTTTAATCCAACCGGCTATTTGGACTGCTACTTACTATCAATTACAACTTTTGCATCACCTTATAGAATAATAAGCGACCCGTCCCGGCATCATACGGGTAACAATAATTGTAATAATAATATATCAATTGTGATAGTAGATCGATTGTCGCGTCGGGCAATACTTGTTGGTGCCACCATTCCGCATGACGATAACCTTGTTAAGGCCGAAAAAGATATAATGTTTAAATATTTAGACTTGGCACATGAGGTTACCGACATGTCGGATGTGGACTCTACAATTATTGTCCCGATTGTCGTTTCTGCGCATGGGTTGATAACAAACAACCTCGACCACCATCTTCGGAAGCTCTCAATTTGCCGTTGGGTCGGAGGCCAGATGCAGAAGGCGGTATTGCTGGACACGACGCGCATTGTGAGGAGATTCCTCACTTTGAATCCCTAACTGCCGGTGGCCTGGGTCTTGAGCTTCGCCATCGGTGGGTCATTATTTTTTTAATATTTTTATATGCATGTTTTTTTTATATGTATATGTAAAAATGTTTAAAAAAATACCTTTAAAATAAAGAGAATTGACCGTATATATCAATACCTAAATGACTTCTGGTGGTCCGATCGCTATCAAAATTCACCAAGTCAATGTAGCTAATAAAAATTAAGATATTAAAATTACTTCAGCCGCATTGTAGTCTATAGGGAACATAAACACACTTAATTTAAAATTGTCTCTTAAATCAATTAGCCTTCAACCGTCGACATAGATTCGTACTTGTAGAAGTATTTTACCTCACTTTATGCAACTAGTACGAAACTCCTGCGCACCTGAAATTAGAACCAATAAGTTTATGTGTAATTTATTTTGATTACAGTTGACTGGTTTGCTGACTTATACGAATTAATACGAATATGTTTATCTATATAATTTAATTAGAGGAAATTCGAGTACTTACAAATTGATAATGCTCAACGATTATACGTACAATTTTCTTTTAGAATTGAATAGCGCTTTTATATTCGGACACAACAACGTGACTCCTGCACCTGGTGGTATGGAGTGGGGTCCAACAGAGTGTCGACTGACAAGAGATGATTAACCCTCGTCAGTCGACACAATTATGCCGGCCTGTTGGATCTAGATATACTCAGGCTGATCCCGGAACGCGACACATGTGTGCCACTATGACGGGTTTTAACACCTTGGGTACCGTGGTCGTTATCCAGGTGGATACAAAATATATCCTACCACCAGCATTGCTCCTTAACGGTAAAAATAGACAATGCGATACTACCTATCTAGATTGTCGCTCGCATGCAAGATACCAATTAATTTATATCTGGCAATTTATTACTTATTAAATAATTTATACGTAAATGTTAAACAGATAAAAGATTAAAAACAAAAAAACAGTCAATTGACACATATATTCGCTTCAAACATAATAAATTTCACAAGTTAATATAGCTGTCTGACAATAAATAAATAACTTTTGTCCAACAGACTCTTAATATTGATCAAGAGACACTTACATACATTTTAAATTAAATTAACTAAGGCCGTTAAACCTAGTAAAAGGAATTAACAACATTGTCAATTCTTGAAGGGGGAGTTATGTATGAACAGTTTTAATAAGTCTTAATGACGTATTAATCATTATAATAACATAATTCCTTCCTTTTCCAAATGTATAATCTGCATGTTCATTCAACTGTTAAAACATTAATAAATTTTAATAGTATTTATGCTGCGATGTACAATTTGTATGAAGTCGATTTTTTTTATTGCTTTGATTGACGAGACGAGCTTGTTGTTCACCTGATGGTAAGCGATACGACCGCCCATAAACAGTAGAAAAATCATCCAACACCTTGAATTACAAAGTATTTTCGGTATTCCACTGCGCTCGCCATCCTGAGATATGAGATGTTAAGTCTTATTATGTCCAGTAGTTACACTGGCTGCAATGTCCTTCAAACCGAAACACAACAGTGACTACACACTGCTGCTTGGCGGCAAAAACTGATATTTCTGTGGTACCTACCCAGGCGAACTCTCCCATATGTAAAACTTCATTATCTCGTAATTCAACAGCAATAAAAAACACCTATTCTTACCGATTTATATACTAAAACTTTTTCTTGACAAAATCTATTTGACATTTTTCCTAGGCAGCGCACGGAACTCCACCTTAACCCGACTAGAACTGACAAATACTCGACCATAATTCCAAGCCAGCGCGCCCATGCGTCAGTCGACATGTAAAAATAAAGCTTCATGAACTAATCGTTGTTAAGATTACGGTCGTTACGCCAGTGAGGCAACATTTATGCAACAATGTTGCGCAAAATAAATAGATTTAAACTGTTGTTTAGTAGCAAAAATTTTATGTAAACTGTTCTGTGAATGTTGGGAACAAGCTTTCTAACCACATCAAAATGTACTAAGCGACATGTCGTTGTTGTTTTTTGTTATCGTAACTTAATGATTTTTTATTTTTACGCGAATGTTAAACTTTAACATTAAACTATTTTTTGGATATAATCGCGGTTTTATACTTTCATTTTCTCCCGACGTTTTGAAGACTTTGCAGCCTTCGTGGTCAGGAGGGGGGACGTCAGGAGAAAATTAAAATATAAAACCGCGACAAAATCCAAAAAAATACTTAATTTTTATCGTAACTTGTTCGATTTAAAACTAATAATTGTAAATAAAAAATAAATACTTACATTTATTGTCGGTTAGACTTTTTAAAATCGACTTTAATCTAAAATAAATATTTAAGTAGTGTGTACCACCCATCTACAAACAACCCAAAATTCCACATCCGAACCGTTCCCATCCAACCATGCCCAACTTGTAACAATTAAACCAATTGAACAGTAACTGAAAATAGCTGAATTAATGTTCGCATCAAAAATAGGTTTAATCAATCTCAATTGAGATCGGTTTATCAACACCCGAGCGAGTAATTGTTTTAATCTAAAAACAGTGTTGCGACAGAAAAAACTGGACAACACTTGTTTTGATCGACGGTTTTCCTGGTATGTTTAATTTTAGACTTTCACATTTTATGTGTATAATTTTATGTTCGTTAAAGACGTAAAACCATAAATTTTGAGAGATTGTGAATATTTTCAAATCTATACTATTATAAAAAGCTGAATAGTTTGTTTGTTTGAACGCGCTAATCTCAGGAGCTTTAGGTTCGAACTGAAAAATAATTTTAGTCTTCGATAGCCCTTTGTTCGTGCAAGACTATATCATCACGCTATTTATTACCTATAGGAGCGGAGCAGTAATATTTTTTTTGCATAAACGGGGAAAATTTATTCCTCTTGAGAGCTTCCGTTGCGTGCGCTCAGTAAATGGTTAAAGTTGTTATCCCGGGCAAATATATAGCATCAATTTCATAACGGAAAACTTTATCCCGAAAAAACTTTTTCACGCGGGCGGAACTGCGAGCAAAAGCTAGTATTTGATACATATAAACAGAAAAAAATCCATAAAAAATTACATACAAATAGACCTGCAATTAATACAGTCAGTTATAGTAATATTGTATTGTGAAAAGTATTTTACGCATGTGGAAAGGCGAGCAAAAGCTAATAGAGGAGTCATAATCACAAAATCCACAAAGGCCAAATTCAAACAATTTACATAAACGAATAAGCAAATATCGAATTGAATTTAATAGGATTCGTTCAAACAGCGCCCACACGTTCAAAAGTTGCATGGAAATCCATTGTACGTTAACCCCGAAGAACTAATCCATTAGTGTTGACGAACTCAGACAAGGAACGGGCGGAATAAGCTTTGAGGAAACCTTGTCGCGTTACTTACATAAATTTGAAGGTATTATTGAAAATGATTGACGTATTTATAAAATTCCTAAAAATAGAATTAACAGAATAAAAATTTAGTTATTAAATAACACTGCTGGTAGAAAGGTTATTGCATATGTTAATTATAAATAGTTTATACTTCACAGTGATAGCAGCAACGAAATTAATCACCTATTTGAAATGACAAATACAAAATCAAATACTAATCCAGTTAATAATCCTAATGAAAATGAACAATAAAACATTGATTGAAAAACTCAGGGACATAAAACTAAAGAAGTCATAAAAGACAAGACAAATCGTTCCAAACATGGTTGATTTTTAATGATACGGGCCCTCGTGCAGTTAAGGCCAATTCTGACCCGTATAATAAAGCTTGACCCGTCTTGGACCCTAATCACCGTAATAGCAATGCCACTTGACCCACGACTTCAAATCCATTTAAGTTATTTGGTGACAGACAAATTGCCCACGTTAAGTGATAGTTGCGTGAAAAATGTGAGAATGGCAATTTTGGGTCAGTTTATGCTTTTAGCTCAGGTTACTCTTGGATTTCTGTTTGGTCATTTCATTATTCAGGAGTGGTATTGATAATAATGCTGGATATAAATGGCATTTTAGCATTGTAGTCCCTATGGTAAGTGAAGTATTTGTCATTCTTTTTCCATTGCCATACCTGTTGCTATGGTCAAAATACATCATTCACATATACCCGTTTACTATTCTAGCGGACGATACTTTTGCGTTACAAGTATTTTCTATGGTAACTGAGAGTTTTGTCATCTTGTTCCCAATGATACCTGTTTCTACGGTCAGAAGTATATCATTCAACATATACCAATCCCTTTAGCTGACAATACTTACTTTTACGTTACCAATATTTTCTATGGTAACTGAAACTTTTGTCATCTTATTCCCAATAATACCTGTTTCTATGGTCAGAAATACATTCACATAAACCTTACTATTCTCGCCGATACTTACTTCTCCAATAAAGTTTTTCTACAATGTCGAAACACTGCCAACAAATCATAAACATTATACTATAAAACGTACGTACAGCGTGTAATGACTTAATATAGATACGAGTAATAAAATGAAAACTATGGCAATAAACCAATCAATGCATCAGTACATCAGTTGTAGAGGTGCATCACGTTGGCAGATGGAAGCATTAATTACATCCAACAACGCGTGCGAGCATTATTATATGCGTATTATTTTTAGTGCGTCTGATGTTTTAAGAAAGCATAAAGAAGTTAAGGTGTCTCACGGTTTGGTACTAATAACGGTTGGTTAAAATGTATTATATATCAGCCCTGTGTTATATACTGTCCTACTGCTGGGCACGGGCCTCCTCTACTATCGAGAAGGATTAGGTCTTAATCCACCACGCTGCCCCAGTGCGGATTAGTAGACTTCTCTACCTTCGAAAATTCCTATAGAGAATAATTCACAAAATATACACTCATAGCTTCAGAAAAGTCAGAGGTGTGTGCCCTTGGGTTTTCAACCTGCGCATGTTCGTCTCGGCATTTCGTTCCACTCCCAACTAGGCTATCGCCGCTGTTTTTAAATGTATTGATCAACTTAAATCTAAAGAAAAATTTACCAGCAGACACAGACTATGAGTGAAATCAGAACTTATCCATATGTGACCAGATTTCATTAAATTGAATTCAGAGATAGATTCGAGGTTAATTCAAATATTTGCAAGCATATTTGAATTAATAACATGATATCCATTAGCCAGAGCAAAAATAATATTATCGAGAATATCTTCTTTGTAATAAATCTATTGTCAAGCTGTCAATTACCCCGAATAAAATAGAAATAGTCCGAAAATTGGTAGATATTTGTTTACATTTATTCTGTATTCTATAAATAATCTGATGGCAAGTCTCTCATAATATGTGAAAGTCCGCCTGGTTAGTTACCACTGCAATGTCTATTTCTGCCGCCAAGCAGCAGTGTGTAGTCACCGTTATGTTCCGGTTTGAAGAACATTGTAGCCAGTGTAACTATTGGACATAAAACTTAACATCTCATATCTCAGAATGGCAAGCGCTGTGGAATACCAAACAATACTTTGTAATTTAAGTCGTTGTATGGTGTTTCTACTATTTATTGGCGGTCGTATCGCTTACCATCAGGTAAACGGCGAGCTCGTGTCGATATTCAAAGCAATATTTAAAAAATTATACGAATAAAGGTTTGCAGTTTTTCAATAAAATGGTGTAATTATTACTTCACTATCAAAAACATTTTTTAAATTAAACTAGCGTCTAATGCTTGAAAATCGACCGTCCAATTTAATTTTGAAACATATACAAATATTTTTTTTGCAACCCTCTATATAAAATGTAATTATGTCAAATCTCACACTCCTCCATTCTCGCAATGTTCTTAAAAAGGGCTCCAATTTTTTTCCCTTACGTATTAATATATAGATATCAGGGGCGTAGCCACCGCTATATCAGCTGTATCAGTGATACGGGGCCCCTGAGCTTTGGGGTCCCTCTTGGCCCCTACCTACATTAAACTAAACGGGCGCCCAAAAATGCGCACTGCCCTGAAGAGACCCTAACAAATTTACATATAGGGCCCCTTTACGGCAACCTACGCTAGATAGATATGCTAATGTTTATGATTTTTATATCTAAACTGAACCGCTACGTTCGTCCAAAACAAACGTACTATCAATTAGCATATCGTTAGCAAGTATCGTTATATTTTCACTCACAAGGCAGTTGCATTAAGTGCTTGCGCTATAACCATTGCTATAGAAGTTACAAGATATATTAAGAAAACTATTAATATCTTTTTTATGGTTTCTATTTGTGATACGTTGATTAGTTAGTTTAAATTTGAAGCTGGGTTTTTATTGAAAATACAAAGAAGTCATCGAACTCAGCTCAGCAGTTTATATATTTAAAAAGTCATATAATTTAGATTATTATTGTCAGTAATCTGTTTAGTGTATCTTTATAAATAAACTAGTTGACCCGATAGACATTGTCCCGTCTTAACTATGAATTTGCAGCGCGCATTCTGTCAATCGCTGACAGTTATTTCAAACAGTTGACCGTTATATAAAATTAATATTTTCGTTAAGTTTTCTTAAATTTTCTAATTTTCCGCGCAATTTTTTGATTTTTTTTCATAAGAACCTTCTCTTGACAACAACAAACACAACAAAAAAAATAGTGAAATCGGCCCAGCCGTTCACGCGTGATGGCGTGATCAAGGGAAATAGGGATTCATTTTTATAAATATAGATTACAGTAAAAATAATTTAATGCTGTTTAAAATAGGAATAAATGAGCACTTAAAGGTAATAAAGCAACCTTTTAAAAAAATTGATCCCATCTTCCGTATTTTAGGACCTTATCACAAAAGACCTATATTAAAATGGTCGATCGTCCAAAATAATACGTCAGTAAGGACCTGTGTGTGGACGGTGCTATCGCAGGATGTCTCGGTGTGCGATAATCCTAACAATTAACACGGGCCGGCATAATTAAGAGCGATGCCATCCGCAATGCCTGTACGAGGGTGACGACACAATGGCCTTGCAAAATTATCGCAATACTGGGACTAACATAAAATTGTATTTCAAAACTCAGAGGTTTTTTTTATTACTTTGAATGACGAGACGAGATTGCCGTTCGCCTGATGGTAAGAGATTCGACCGCCCATAAATAATAAACACCACCCGACCTAAGACACGAGATGTTAAGTCATATTATGTCCAGTAGTTACACTGGCTACAATGTCCTTCAAACCGGAACACAACAATGTCTTCACACTACTACTTGGTGGCAGAAATAGGCAGAGGTGATACCTAGTACCTACCCAGGCCGACTCTCACATACGAGAGACCTACCACCAGTAAAATGTTGATAAATAACAGGACAGTGGTTCTTGTAGGCATTATTTATTTATTTAATTACACCCTTTTTATGTATTAATGCATAAAGGTGGACTTGATGTCGAAGGCATTTTTTACCAGTCAACCTTTGGGTCATGGAGATATAACCATAAAGGTAGGTGTAATAAACAATAATATAAAATTTGAGAAAAAACTAATATAGCATTTAATAAAAATCATTATTGGTACCATCATTATGAAATTATAGGTTATAAGACACATGGATGATAATGATTTCTTATGTTTACGCGAATGTTGGATAATTTAAATCACCAAAGAAGAACATATAGCGATTACATTACAATATAATTCCACAATAACACGTACTATACATATTCTATCATTAATACTATACCGTACCATGTAAGTGTGTCGCGTTCCACGATCAGCCTGTGTATATCCGGTTCCAACATGCTCATATAATTGTGTCGACTGCCGAGGGATATTCATCTCTCGTCAGTTAACATTCTGTTGGACATCACTCCACTTACCACCATGTGCAGTGATGTCATATTGCACGTATAAAAAAAAGGAAATTCAAAAATACCATCTAAGCATATAAAAAGTAATTTTCGTGTTTGATAGTAGAGGATAAGCTAAGGACCAAGAAATAAATAAATAATGTCACTAACCGTACAAACCAATAATAATATAAATTGTCTTTAGTTTATATAAGCGACTTTCTCTAATTAATAATTAAATATTCTTATTGTACCTTGACTTATCATGTGCAACGATGTTCACCTACGTGACGAATAAAGCATTTTATTTTCATTTAAAAAAATAAAAACAAATGTGCCATTTTAAGTCTATACCTAAAGGCCCAAGCTATGCACTACATACAGACAAATATATTTCAGGTGGCTCCACTTAGAAATGCAAGTCACGATATCCAATAGTTATCATCGTAACCATACGAGATATTAATAACAAATAATTATATCGAAACGAAATTTCTTCAACACAAAATGACCACAACTTTGCTTTAACAAGCCTGTTCCCACAACATGAAATATTCAATTAATATTTTTTCCTATGTAATATCAGTCGAGATGGGCATACGAAATCGTTAATTGTCTCTCTGAACTAGTTTAGTTGCTAATTATACACCATTAACTTGGTCACCGACGTTGACATTTCGATAAAATAAAATCGATTCCTTTAATTAACTAGATATCGATTAATTGGTTTGAAATAGTGATGCTAAAAAGCGTTGTGGTATGTTACTCTTTGTTTTGTGCGGCCACACAAACTGATATGGCGATGTAAATTGTGTATTAAAAGTAATTGCTGTCGTATTGCCTGCTGCGCTGATCCGGCAATGTGTGAGAGGGTTATGATTTGTATGTATGTATGGTTGTTAATTGTGTCGATAGTTACAATGAAAAAGATCGTATCAAAAATGAAAATGAAAAAAATATATTTCCGACTCGTTTCTATCACAATTTTTTAATTTATCTTTCGCTATAGGTATTGCCAAAACCTGAATAAGCTTCTCTAACATTTTAATTAATTTGTGATTGATATGTAACAAATAGATAAGGATATTTTGAGTTTCGAAGACATGTCCAGGACTTAAACATAGCAATCTTTTTAATACGATTTTTGTTTAACAAATACAATGCAACACTTCATTTGTTTAATTATTTTACATCCAAAAATATTATTTATCCACAAAAAATCTAGACAGATAAAATCGATAACCTAGTCTAACCGCGACGTAAAACTAGTACACCAATAAAATTCTAGCCACAAAATCTAAATAAAGCAATAAACTCATAGTCTGTAACAAAGGAACACAAAACGGATATGTACCTCGGGCTCGAGTTAATTTTTGTTGCCGACCGTACAAGCCGGTTGTTAAACTGCAATTTGTTGTAAGTAATCGATTTTTGATGAATACTCCGTTTTAGCTAGCATGGTTATGTTAGTTGGAATTGATAATAATATTCACACCTGCGTTTCAAAGGTGATGTATTTTCTAAGGGTGGTCTGTAAGGGCGATAATTGAACATAAACATACCTTAAAAGGTATAGAATTCGTACTGTTTCGTGCTCTTTCCTGGTAACGGTGTCCAAGATAGTGTGTAGGGCCTATAACCTATTTTTTTGTTATTCTTATTTTGTTCCTTAGTATTATTTCTAATAATCCAGTACATCGTCTATGTCTAAATTTTTTTTTTCTTTTCTTTTCAAATCTATATTAGAGTCAGAAACTTTAACTGTGTATCATATTTGTCAATAATAAATCAATATAAATATCAATTCAAACAAAAAAGTGGTTGCGGAAACCATTTATTGAAGCAGTGATAACATTTTTTTTACCCTAAAAATGATTGTCTCCTTCTCTGTGTGTGTATGCATGTGTGTGTGTGTACTGAGTACTTATGCCTTTTAAGAAGCACTGTTATTTCTTACTTATTCTTTCTTTACTGGAACTTTTTATCAAGTAGTGAAATAAAATTCTATTAGTAATAAGGTATGCAAAATTATGAGAACCCACTGCACCTGATGATAAGGGAATTGGGGTCCAATAGAATGTCGACTGACGAGAGATGACTATCCCTCGGCAGTCGACACAATTATGCCAGCATGTTGAGGCCGGATATAAACAGGCCGATCCCGGAACGCGACACACTTACGTGGGCCACTATGACGGGTTTTAACACCTTGTGTACCCGGGCAGATATAAAATATATCCTACCACTAAGAAAGTATAAAAGAAATTTACTAAAATTTAAATTAAACTCAAGTATTATGGCGCATCCATGCTAACCTCATCAGATGCTCTTAAATTGCTTATGTTTTTAATCCTAGCTGATTCAGAACAGTTCGAGTTAGATCGTTCATTTTTAGGTCATAAAACTCATTTAAAAGTGTTTAAAATGTTATTATTCACTTTATTATTTTTACGATGTGAATATCTAAATGACTGCGTTTATATTTAATTGATGTATCGTTTCAAGACAACGTAATATATTGGAAAATGCACCTTAAAACCTTACTATAGTATTTATAGAGACGAAGGTTTGGGAAGATGTTTATGTTTGTTAGGGAATTTAGCATACAGAAAAACCTTTTCCTACTTAGATAAGTTATACAAGAAGAAATAATAGATTTTTATCCGGAAATGTGTTGGCTCGGCCAAAGCCGTGAACAATACTATACTAGGACATAGACGTAAGAACTATGCTTGTAATCGGAGCCCGGGTAGAGTAAAGTGATTTTGAATTTTTCTATTTACTATCAGCCCGGAGTCTAAAATATGTCCCAGATATAGCGGTAATCTAGCTCCCTATCACACCATGGGACGGAACACATGATTAAAAATGCCCTGGGTGCCAGTGGCGAATCATCCATACAACCCGATTCTTACCGGCTTCCCTTTTAGGTTCATTTACGATTGTCTTAGTTTCTGTTTTCTGTTAAATTGACCGCAATATAACTAAAGCATTTTATTTAACCTCGGGTTACCTTTTGTAAAATTTCACCCATCGCCACTACTGGGGGCACCTCTGCCTACCCTTTTGGGTACAAACGCGTGTGCGTATATTATCTAAGCAGAGATGTAATTAATAACTCATACTTAATTTTCCTTCATAATCAAATCGACTGCGAGCCTCTCGCAATTTTTGATAACAATCCTTGACTTCTTGTATTTGATCAATCAATCATCATCGATCATGATCAATCATGAAACGAGGAAACCTTACAGGATGTACTTAGATACGGACTCAGTTTTATTGCTATAATGATTGCGCTTCTGGGAACAAAATGACCGCCCATTGACCACAGCCGCGTTATTAAAACATTTTGAAACTGTGGTAAGAGAGTCTAGACCCGTACGGACATCTTAATAGTGTAGGGTTGCAGTTAGAGCTCTGCCGTTTTAAGACAATCTTCAATCTGCCCTTCATAGACATACAATAGACCTAATAAGTCATCTTGTTCATGATTTATTTTTAACTAGCTTTTGCTCGCAACTTCGCCCGCGTGAAAGAGTTTTCCGGGATAAAAGTCCCGCTAAAAAAAGTATCCAATTTAATTATATTTCATCATCATCATCATTTCAGCCGGGAATCGTCCACTGCTGAACATAGGCCTCCACCATTGAGCGCCACAGGGACCAGTTCTGGGCCGCCCTCATCTATTGGACTCCGGCATAATTATATTTATGACTCGCTATTTTGATCATAGTTGCTTTCACATAAAAGGTAGATATATGCTGTCCCGAACTTTTATTTAGTACTATTTACGATTGACAATCCTACGGTACATCATCTTTTTCTAACTCCAACGGTTTATGCAGTTTACGCCAAGATAGAACTTTTTTGCGACATCATATGTATCGTTATATTATGACCAAATTACACAAAATCATTATAAATTGTAGCCTATGTGTTATTCTAATGTAATAACCAATATTACTGTAAAGTTTTATCCAAATCTGTTCAGTGGTTTTTTCGTGAAAGAGGCACAAACATACATCCATCCTCACAAACTTGCGCATTAATAAGCAGGATGGGATATTATGATATTAAAATGAAAATTCCACATACAAATAAGAAAATAAGTGGCTACAGGTATTAATATTACTGACATTTCGAAGCTCAGAATTACCACATTAGCATCATTCACTAAGGTCCGCATATTTCAATGTGAACTAATGGACATTCTCAAAAAATACCGGGAATCCACAAGATGTCGTAATTTATTCGCTTTGTCAACAAAAAAAACATGCAATTCATTTTCGAAGATTTCGCAAATAATAACTGATTGTTGCCATAACGGTTGTTTTAGGGTTCGTAATTAAATTAAGCTCTGTATTCAATAACTTAAGGTTGGAAATTCCAGTCCCTATTCCTTATTTTCAAATAGTACAATAATATACCTATCTGTAGACTGAATATTTGATAGATCGTATTGTATTCTTAAGTTCAAATCCTGTGTTAGGCAAATTTATATTGAGTTTTTGTGCCCCATATCAGCCTGGGATCTGGAATTATCGCCCGAAATGGCAATAATCTAGCCTAGTAACATATCATGGGACGAAACACGCTTGGCAAAATGTTCGCCCCAGTTGCACCGCTGCCTACCCCTTCGGAGTTAAAGTCTTGCTGTGCGTTTAATTTGTATTTTCGTACAAAGGCTGATTTAGAAAAAGACCTTTATGAAATTTTATAGCTGCACTATAGTAATTACAAATTTGATTTAGTGACACCTCGTGGCAAATACCTGAACTAAAACTTTATAAAAGAATATTATGCAGAACCCCATCTCAGTCGATATTTTGTAAGAGGAAAAAACTTTAAAATAAATCAAGTGGCAAAACGTCAGCATGGCGGACAAATTACCATCCGTGGTTTTCGGGAAACATACCGGGCGATTGTCGACTTATGTTTTTGTCATAAGTGTATGTGAATGCGTCAAGGTACAATAAGACTGTTATATTGGTGTCTCAGTAAGCATAGCGGCAGTAGTCCAGATGCCTATCTATAATCGTTAACGCTAACATTATATTCTAGCGATAGACTTATCGATAGGAAATGGAATTTCCATATTTTTTTTTGTTTTTTATTAGAGTAAACTATTGTAGAAAGGCGTCTTCGCTATGGGCCCAGAAAAGTTTTGAATACTTGTTCATTATAGATTATTTTTAGAGTTTCGTTCCTCAAAAGGAATTCCTATAGGTTCCCTTTACTGTCCGTCTGTCTAAGTGTCAAGGCCCTTTTTCTCAAGAACACGTATAAGTCATCATCATCAACATTTCAGCCCTTGAATCGTCCACTGCTGTACATAAGCCTCCCCCATTGCGCGCCACAAGGACCGGTTTTGGGCCGCCCTCATCCATCGGACTCCGGCGACCCTCACCAGATCCTCGGTCCATCTCGTGGGGGGCCTGCCTACGCTGCGTCTCCTGCGTGGCGACCACGAACCGAGAGACGTATAAGTATTAAGTTGAAATTGATATGAAATACTCGAGTTTCTGGTATCTTTTAGCTGTGAAAAAATCAAACTTGTAGTTCCATGTGATCACGCAATCACACACACATAACCTTTTCTCTCCTTTTATTCCCGAAAGGTTAGGCAGAAGCACAACTGATAGACCCACCTTGCGCCGTGTGTGCCCCAATAGACTCGCCCTATCACATGGCGATAACGCGATATCGGGCACAAATTCCAAACTAGGGTTGATACTGAGTAGAATAAACTCAATATAACCGAAGAAAATTATAACCGGCAAAAGATAACTCTAGTAATCGGCATAATTATACCTTCTGCTTAATTACTTCTTCACGCTCCGCTTGAAGGATTCCGAGTTGTAGTATTCCTAAGCCAATCTATTCCACAACTTAATAGTGTGGCACAAGTCTGAGTTTCATTCTTTAGTTCCTTCTACCCGTTTACTTTCTTATCCTTGACCTTGTCAGGTGACATTGGCCCATATGGCATCAATCTTACGGTACACGAGGCGACGATGCGTGCGAACACCACGCCTCGGTTTTTGCTCGGCTGATAATCGGAGGCATCCGAGACAGCAACAAAGGGTGCGCCGGTTACACGCGGATCTGACTGATTGAACGTCAATCATTCACTGACGTGTGACCTTTGGTAAGGTTTTTGATTTACTAATTAACAATAGTTGAGATAATTTTTATCACCAAGTTTTCATGATACTTTACATGATACATTAAATTCCAAATTCCAATTAAAATTTGAGATGTGTACTTTCCAAAAAAAGTAGGCTATGTTTATCCAAGGCATTTATACTTGGTCAAAGTTTTTTGAGTTCACTGCCAAAAAATATCCAAATATTTTTACAAACATTTACATTTATACTATTGAACAGTGTATTCTACCATCATTTTTGTGATCAAAGCAGAAAGTATAGAAAAACGAAATCATCTATGTTTATAAACACGATTACTTACAATCAAATTACCCGTTGTAATGTCATTGGGTCTCACCCATGGAAAACTTCCCTCACTTTAGTTGATTCGATAGTTGATATAATTCGGCCCTCAAACGACCTTCTCGTAGTGTTAAACAAACATGCCCACGTCATAATCAGAAATATTTACAGCTGACCAGCCCGCCATTTTGTTGGCATGTTAAGCGTCATTCGCGATTGTCGTCTAACAACAATGTTTAAGCTAGATTAGATCAAGTTGAACTGATACTAGACTGACCACTTAGGGAATTTGTGCTAAATATTGTACCTTGACTGAACTGAGTAAGTAATGTGGATACTAAATTTTAATAAGGATCAAATTTGGTAATTCTAAATTATTTTTACTTCTCCACCTAATGAAAGTCCTTCGCGTTATACTACTAATACATATCGGCGTCGTAATCCACTTTTTCTAATCTGGAGAATGCCTTGACTTGTGACTTTTGAGGGATCCAATTCTAACTTTTAAAACTCCTACACAGAGTATTATCTGACCTTGAATTCAAAGCCAATACCTCCTGGTCATATCACCCAGACCAAACCAATACTACCAACTACCCAAACCAGATAGACCAGAGACGATTTCATCATCAGCCAGAAGAAATCTATGACTTAAGAAAGACCTTCCCCAATGATCTTCTGACCAATTTCATAAAAGGGGCCAACATAAACATTTAATATCTATTTGTTTATCTCAATGTTTAAATCAAGGTTATATTGAGGAACAGGTAGTGATAAAGTGATATTGAGTTTTTCCGCTCAGTATTCCCCTGGAGTCTGGAATTATGCCCGATATGACAACAGGCTCGCTCCCACTACATAGGCCCTAAGATAGCTTAAGATATGTGGGTTTGTTACACCACTGCCTACTCCTTTCAAGAATGTAAGACGTGTGTATATACTAAAGCATATATCGGTCATATCCAGCTGTTCGCTTGCACGCGCCACTGGGCCCGTCCGCTGCGAAGGCCACGTGAAACCCAACTCGGCTATTTTTGTTTTCAAAAGTGAATATAACACCTAACCGTCTTCGAGTCAATTGTATGGTTTTATTTTCACGCTTTGGAAAGTTGGATGTGTTTGAGGTCGCGGTGAGATACTTAGCTACAATGATAGAGTTTTTTGTTACTTTAGATTATCGATGATACAACTAAATCGATTATAATCGATTATAAAAGTTTTTTTCAGATTACATTATCTTTGAAGAACGTGCGGTTGGTTTTATTATTTTAATTCGCAATTCATGGAAGTATTTCTATTCTGGATTCCAAAACTCACGCGAGTGGAAGTGCGAGCAAAAGCTAACTGTTAAAGCTGTTGTTCATTAAAACTAAACCTTGTTTAATTTGTCCACAAATTATAAAAATTATTTCATACTTTATTTAATTTTGCACAAAGAATAATGTGAGAATGCTAGCATTTGATCGTGTCAACTGCCACAGCGCCCTTACTTCGCAGAAACAGAACTTATCTTCACTTAGTATTTCGAGCCTTATATAACAAAACTTTCAAGTGCTTCATCATACAGATTCTGTTCAACGCAACGCATTATTGCAGAAATTGCTTTAGACGCTACAACTTCAACTGAACTCAAATATTTTTCTTTTTTAGTTACTGCAGATGCTACTGTCTAGCCTCAAACCGTTTATTTTTATCATAATAAACCTTTAAACCGCTTCTAAAGGGTTAGTCTGGAAATGTTTGAGGACCCCTATGTACAGTAGGCTGAAGAAGAAGAAACCTTTTAATCTAAACCATAAATATAATAATAATAATATCAGACCTGTATTATATACTTGCTCATTGCTGAGCACGGGGGCCTCCTCTACTACTGCGACGGGATTAGTCCTTAGTCCACCACGCTGCCGCCTAGTGCGGATTGGTAGACTTCACCCACCTTCGAAATTCCTATAGAGAACTTCTCAGATGTGCAGGTTTCCTCGCGATGTTTTCCTTCACCGTTAATGCGAACGATAAATTCACAAAGAAACCAAACATGATTTTAGAAAAATCAGATGTGTGTGCCCTTGGGATTTGAATCTGCGGACATTCGTCTTGGCAGCCCGTTCCACACCCAACTAGGCTATCGCCGCTTAATATTTAAATTAAATCATAAATTTCAATTTAAAATATAAGGCCTTTTAGAACATGTCTGCTAACAGTTCACAGTGACTTAAACACATCGAATATGGTTTTATGTCGTCCATCTGAGTGTTCTGTTACTTTAGTGCATTGCCTTTGGTATTATCCCGTCCCAACAGCCTAGACACAAATTATTAATAGAAACCTGCCTTTACACCGGCCGTACGCTCCTAAATTCGAAATCCCCTGAGCAATAGTCCGATGAAACAAACATTGGACTTGTTTGTGAACGGGGCTTCCCATTAGGTATTCTCGGGGAGGCATATATAACATTCCTAATTTGCCGATGGATCAATTAAGATTTGAAACGTTAACTTAAGCTCATTATTTTGTAAACACTGTTTTAAACGCCAAATCTTAAGGCTTATATCAAAAATTATATCCAATAAAGCGAAAGACATTACTTAACAGTACCCTTCAAAATGGGATTCAATGAATTCTCTTAGTAAAAATATATAAAAAGAAAAGTTCCAGAGAATGCTCGGAAATAGATTCGCTGCATTGGCACCCTCTGAAGATATTGACGAGATCCTACACAATCTGGTTGATGCGCTTAAGGGAGAGGGCATCAAAATCTGTAAAATGCAGCGTAGAGGCAGAAAGTCCAAACTCTCGGATGAGACTCTACGGCTTATGGCAAATAGACGTGAAAGCACCAGTTACTTCGTCAGAGAGGTCAGACCTTAACAGGCGCATAGCAAAAATGATACGCCGAGACCTTCGGAGCTTCAATACACGCCTCATTGAAGAAGCGATAGAGCGAAACCGAGGGTCTAAGGTATTTGCTCAGCAGCTTGGAAGGAGCCACCTGACGAAGTTAACGACACAAAAGAGCAAAACCGTTTCGTCACAGTCGGAGATTTTTGCCGAGATTGAGGACTTTTATGGTCGATTATACGCTGCACATGCTCCTTATCCACGGCATGTCGACCATGATCCCAGAGCCACCCTGACGCGCCACTACAGCGACGATCTGCCAGAAATCGACCAAGGCGAGATCGTGTTGGCTCTGAGACAACTTAAAAATGGAAAAGCCCCCGGTGAGGACGGAGTTACTTCGGAGCTCCTGCAGGCAGGTGGCCTTCCTGTCATACAGGAGCCACAAAAGCTGTTTAACACCGTTCTACACTGTGGGAGAACTCCAAAGGCGTGGAGTAGGAGTCTGGTGGTTCTTTTCTTTAAGAGGGGGGTTAAAACCCTTCTAAAGAATTATAGGCCCATCTCACTCCTGAGCCACGTCTATAAGTTGTTCTCCAGGGTTATCACGAATCGCCTCGCTAGGAGACTCGACGAGTTTCAGCCCCCAGAGCAGGCTGGGTTTCGCGGAGGAGACAGTACCATAGACCACATACACACAGTGAGGCAGATTATACAGAAATCCGAGGAGTATAATCGGCCCCTGTGTTTGGCATTTGTGGACTATGAGAAGGCCTTCGACTCTGTCGAAACCTGGGCTGTCCTGGAATCCTTACAGCGTTGTCAAGTAGATTATCGCTATGTCGAAGTGCTGAGATGTCTATATAAATCTGCCACTATGTGTGTCCAAGTACAAAACCAGCAGTCGGGACCCATTCAGCTGCGCAGAGGGGTGAGACAGGGGGATGTTATTTCCCCAAAACTGTTCACAAGCGCACTGGAGGATTTGTTCAAGACTCTGGACTGGAAACGTATGGGCATTAACATAAATGGTGAGTACATCTCGCATTTGCGATTCGCAGACGACATAGTGATAATGGCAGAAACACTGGAGGAACTACAACAGATGCTAAACAGCCTAGCTTCGGCCTCACAGCGAATAGGTCTAACAATGAATCTGGATAAGACAAAACTTATGATCAATGACCACCTAGATCCAAGACCTACCTATCGTTGTCAATGGCCACCTTCTCGAAGTTGTTTCGGAATACACCTACCTTGGGCAGATTCTGCAATTAGGAAGAAACAGCCTTGAGAGGGAGGTTAAAAAGAGAATCCAGCTGGGCTGGGCCGCATTTGGCAAACTGCGTCGGGTTTTCTCGTCACTTCTGCCACAATGTCTGAAAACGAAGGTTTTCAACCAGTGCGTCCTACCTGTCATGACCTACGGTGCCGAGACGTGGACGCTCACAGTACGGCTGGTCCACCAGCTCAAAGTCGCTCAGCGAGCTATGGAACGTGCTATGCTCGGAGTTTCTCTGAAGGATAAACTTCGTAACGAGGTCATTCGTCAGAGAACCAATGTCACCGACATAGCACACAGGATTAGCAAACTGAAGTGGCAGTGGGCAGGGCATATCTGTCGAAGAACCGATAACCGATGGGGTAAACGAGTTCTTGAGTGGAGACCACGGCTCGGCAAACGTAGTGTAGGACGCCCTCCAGCTAGGTGGAGTGACGATCTGGGAAAAGTCGCTGGTAAAAACTGGATGCGACAGGCCGAAGACAGGGTAAAATGGCGTATATTGGAGGAGGCCTATGTCTAGCAGTGGACAAAGATATAGGCTGATGATGATGATGATGAAAAATATATATAATTACCACTTTATCTCCGAAAGGCTAGGCAGAAACTATCGTATGTACCCATTGCCGAGATGCATAAACCTCTCTATACATACACAGGTCACACAAAATCACGCATTTATCACCGAAACGGTATAGAGGCGCAACCAAGGCACTCCGTTTCGCCAAGTGTGTTTCGTCCCATGATGTGATACGGGGCGAACCTATCGCCATATCGAGCACAAATTCTAGACTTCGGGGTGATACTGAGCACAAAAACCCAAATATCACTTTACCCGGCCCGGGATTTGAACCCAGGACGTCAAAGCATTGCCGTACTGCGCATGGAGTACAACTACGCCACCAAGTCAGCAGAGTGAACTTCTTTAGCCATCGCCTTTCCAAACCAAAAAATCCAAGAAACCGTTACTTAATCATTTCACGATAATGTGATTACTGAAATAAACAACGAGTCAAATTATCTTATGTAGTTGTTTAATGAGTAAAATGTACTTAGATAATAGGCTGTAGCGGTCTATAAGGCGGCTAATTGAAATAGACGTAAAATCGATTAGCGCGGTGAGTGGTGGCTAGTGCAAGCGCGCCGTGTGCTTCGGATTATGTCGGATTATATAGGATATGGAACATTTGCACATACTGTAGAGAAAGTTAATTATACCAATGGAATACGAAAATAGGTTTTTTTATTATTTATGTTATGTCTCAGGGTGACGAACGCAGTGGAGTGCCACGTACTACTTTCTTTGTTATTTACATTTCTGTATGGTGTTGCTGCTGTTTATGGGCGCTCGTATCGCTCATCAGGCTTTCAAATGCACTAAAAATAAGAAAATGAATATCATAAACTTTGCTGGTGGTAGGATATATGTATATCCGTTTGGATAGCGACCACTGTACACAGTGTTTAATTCCGCCATAGTGGCCGACGTAAGTGTGTCGCGTTTCGCTATCAGTCTATGTATACCCGGTTCCAACAGACCGGCATAATTGTGTCGACTGTCGAGGGGTAATCAATAATCATCTCTCGTCAATCGATATTCTATTGCACCCATTCCACTTACTATCATACCATACCATTTCGACATGCATAATATAATATTATGTGTGTAGAAATTCCCATTTTGAAATAAATCTACAACAGTTATAAATATTTTTTATTGTGTTCGTTCATCGTCCATATCTCAAACTATACACATACAAGATAAAATACCGAAAAATCTATTTTGATATTTGAATGTGCCAATTTCCCATATACTACGGTCTAATGTAACCTAATCCCCCGGTGCGGCGCGTCTCACCTTTCGCTTTTCAATCATACCCATTGGCGACTGTAATTCGGCTGTGGGCCCCAACCTACGGCTGTCCAGACATCATATATACGTACAAACTGACGCTCCTTCTTTATACAGGGTCATTTTGACATCGCGTTACTAAATAACACCACATACTTATCTACTTGGAAATAACACTACAATAAGTTACTTGAGCCGTAAAAATAAAAAAGTGTAAGTTTTGAACAAAATAAATATTAATAAAAAGTAGTTCTAATTTTACACGGCCTAAAGCCTACTACGGCTCTTAGATAATTCTTTGCAGTGTCAAAGTCATACTTTCAGCCAGAAATACATCCACGGAGACGCCATATTCGCATTAAACTACAAAATGATCAAAAAATCAGAAAACTAAAACCAGGATTTTTCGTGAAAATATTGGTTATTAATGAATATTTTTTGGCATAATATTAGCAAAGGTGAGGACGAGTATGTTTCATTTAGTAACGCAATGTGAAAATGACCCTGTATATGGATATAGTTCTTCCATAGCAACAAGCTCGTGGTAGGATATAGGCGCTCGGATCACCGAGCACCGTACACAAAGTATTGAATCCATAGTGGCCCACGTAGTGTGTTCCGGGATCGCCTTGTGTATATAGGGTTCCAACAGGCCGACATAATTGTGTGGACTGCCCAGGGATAATCATGTCTCGTCAGTCAACATTCTATTGGACCCCACTCCATTTACCATCAAGTGTAGTGGAGACACATTGCCGAATTCCATGTATAAAAAAAAATGGTAGCTCTACATTACCTAGCGTTTACATACGTATAACAGGCCCCAGGGGCCTTATTCTCTATCCCGCACGTTATTTTGACAGTGCGTAACAAGCACGTAACACACCGCATCATGTTTAGGACTATAGAAATTTGGCTTACAGAATATCATTCCACGCACATTTCTCGAAGATAACATGACACGGCCGCGTTACGCGTTTACACTATCATACAGAATAAGGGCCCAGATTGGTTAAATGTAAATCCAAGCAATTATCACGTGACCTAAAAATTCCTAGCAGGGACAATATAATCCAAAAGAACACCAAAAAGTAGGTAACCCAAAGCCAGCAGAGACATGCCTGCAGGCTGCGGTCCCACAGGCGCGTAACGGGAGAACTGACGCGCAGTGTCTGGTTACGTTATCCATTATTTGCCACACGGCTCTCCTACACTTTTATTTGGGTTCCTTGGGGATGGAACCGATCTTTATCATGTACTGTAGTCTATTCCTCAAACTGATTTTGAAAAGAGCAATACCAGAGTTTCTTGCCCGTTCTTCTCTGATGAGAACTGCTTTCCGAACTGGTGGTAGAGTTAATATTGACGGAATCTAAATAATGTATTACATTTTACAGGTTCAAATATTAAATTTCAACCAGATCTGTATAGATGAATTAGTTACGTTGAAAGTAATTAATTTTAAAGACAACAAAATACTGAAAAGTAGTTAAGATTACATTAATTTGTTACTTGGATAGAATGATTTGCCTTTAATATATTGTTTAATGGTTCTTTACTAAATTTTATGAATTGTGTCAAAGTAAATATTTAAAAATATATCAACGGGTGAAAAGCTAATTGACCTACGCAACATTTTTTGCGAAACGACATTGCATACATATTTAAATTCAGCTCCTTTTTCTATGCTTTTTTAAACTAGTTAAATTTTTTCGAAAAAAATTTCGCTTACGTCAATTATCCTTTCAATCGTCCATATGATGTCAGTATAAGAATTATTCATCTTTTTATTTATTCCATAACATCTTGTACCGACATAGCTAATGAGAATTATTATTGTTTGCTCATCCGACCTTTTCATACAGACACCAAACATACAAAAGGCGTGCCGGAAGTCTTGAGACATCAGTATGATAATCGCAAATGTTGAAATTATATTTGTTAATTTATACGACTAATAAATAAAATATAAATTCAAATCCTTACATACTTACGTAATATATTTATTGACTGCTTCGGTGAAGTAAGTTATTACGACCAGTCTGGGGTCTTGAGTTCGATCGCCGGGTCGGGAAAAGTGATTTCAGTTTCCCATGACATTCACTGGTGGGTCTCTCATATGTGAAAGTCCGCCTGGATAAGTACCATCGCAATATCTGTAGCCACCAAGCAGTCACTGTTGTGTTCTGGTTTGAAGAGCATTATAGCTAGTGTAACTACTGGACATAATAAGACTTAACATCTCATGTCTCAGGATGGCGAGCGCAGTGGAATACCGAACAATACTTTGTAATTCAAGGTGTTGGATGCTGTTTCTACTGTTTATGGGCGGTCGTATTGCTAACCATCAGGCGAACGGCAAGCTCGTGTCGTCATTAAAAGCAATAACAATAATAACTACGCCGAGTCAGTAAAAATAATATTAATAATATCAGCCCTGTATTATACTTGCCCACTGCTGAGCACGGGCCTCCTCTACTACTGAGAGGGATTAGGCCTTAGTCCACCACGCTGGCCCAGTGTGGATTGGTAGACTTCACACACCTTCGAAATTCCTATAAAGAACTTCTCAGATGTGCAGGTTTCCTCACGATGTTTTCCTTCACCGTTAAAGCGAACGATAAATTCACAAAGAATACACACATGATTTTTAGAAAAGTCAGAGGTGTGTGTCCTTGGGATTTGAACCTGCGGACATTCGTCTTGGCAGTCCATTCCACACCCAACTAGGCTATCGCCGCTTATCGCCATTAAAAATAACAATTAATAAAACAATTTCATTATATCATACAGAACCCACTCCCCCGCCGCATGCGTACGCGTTATGTTTTTTATTCACACCCTTATTGTCGATGATTCATCCTGGCTGGTCTCTATTTCAAACGATACTGGTCGATAATTTGCAATGTTTCGACGGTCGACGGATGAATGTTGAATGCTGACGTGATTTTTGTATGATACTGGCAAATTTGTATCACATTTGACAATTTATGAACCAAATTATGATTGTTTAATGTTGAATTTATAAGAAACTGGTGTAGATATTTTATCCATTAATTGTCTAGTTAATTAAATCTAAGATCATCAAATCTGGCTATAGACAAACTAAATTAAACTATACATAAATGAGTAACTTTTGTGATGAAATATATGATACATAAAATTAAAGTATTTTTCCTATTTTATCGCGGTTTGGTCACGGGGCGGACCACGAAGGGTGCAAAGTCTTCGAAATGTCGTACGAAAACTAAAATATAAAAACTGCAATCAAATCCGAAAAATAGTTTAATTTTAATGTCTAACATTCACTAAAAATAATTAATCGTTATGATATATAATTTTACTAGGCAATATTTTCAAACGTAATGAGTTAATACCGTAAGCACCAATACAAAACAAATTACACTCCAAAACTAACGACATCCGAGTACAATTAACTCTGCCCACCCCACGGGCGCCGTGAAGATGCGTCGGTAGATTTAGGGCCCGCCGTCATTTGTCAGGGCATGGCTACCGTACAAGATATCAGATCGCTAATGTGAAAATGTATTTCGCGTTGCATTTATTTTGCTGGTGGTTGGGACGCGGTGGGGCTTGCAGCGGGTATTTAAAATTTATTTAAATATTTATTTCAATGGGTTCACAATCATTACAAAAATACATGTTGCAGTAATTAACTAATTAATTAATACATTGATAAGGACAAGTCAAGTCCGTTGGCGATCCAGCTGCTATTCTGAGACGGAAAAACGTGTGCCTACATTCTCGAAGAGAAAAACGTAAACTACCAAAAATAGAATGTAGAATACCATTTTGTTATATATATAGTTGACACACCAATTAACTGCATACCAGAATTGAGAACCTCCTTTTTTTGACGTCAAGAACCTAAAACATTGATTCTCTCCGAATCTTCATGTTTAATGTTTTCTCGCCCCCGCTCGCAGTCGCACCGCGCCCCGCACTTAGTAACGGGCGTAATGGAGGTCATTCATCATTATAACATTGTAAAAGTTGCGTCCTGATTTTTATTTTCGATTTGTTCCACAGGTCGATTTCGGGTTAATGGAACTTTTTCCATAAAAACTTTATCAGCCAGTTTGAATTTTTAATGGTTCGCCAAGTTTTTTGGGTAGTAGAATTTTTAGTCTCAATTTTTTTTAATTACCGCTCCGTTAACAAGCAAAGGCTCGCCATCAATCAGGCGTCTTTCGGCAGATTTTTTGCAAATACGGTGACACCGTGGTTGAGTTTTTTTGGTTTTTTAATTCGCTTTTTCGGATGCCAGTTCGATTGGTCAGTAACGAATTTTAAACACGACGAGTAATGAGGAAAGTTATTTTATGTAGCGTTTGCATGCGGCTGCGCCTGCGTGTAAAAGTTTTCTCGGAATAAAAAGCGGCCTATAGCACTCTGGAGTAGTTTAGCTTCCTATTAGTGAACAGAAAATCAAAATCGGTTCAGTAATTCCTTAGATTAGCACGTTGAAACAAACAAATAAACTCTTCAGGCTTCTAAGTATAGATTATAAAGCTGTAATAATGTTGCGGCTGTGAATATTACAAGACTAAAGGTTTTTTTTGAACGAGCTAATTTATGACTACTGTTTCGTATGAAATTCTTTGAAAAGAAACTATATTGACCCTCAGTGTTGTGGGCAATTTTAATCCCTGCACCGAAACGGTAAACGCGAGTTAGTTTCGAAAAATTAAATGCAAATAATATGATTCTTTACGTACATTTCGAAAATCGATGACCAGACGCATCATAATTCGCGTACATATACGCTATTCGGTACAATAGCGCTCTGAGGTCCTGGGTTCGAATCCCGGGTCGGGCAAAGTGATATTTGGGTTTTTTCTGCTCAGTATCAGCCCGGAGTCTGGAATTTGTGCCCGATATGGCGATAGGCTCGCACCCTATCACATCATGGGACGGAACATACTTGGCGAAAAGTGGGTGCCCTAGTTGCGCCTCTGCATACCCCTTCGGGGATAAATGCGTGATGCTATGTATGTATGTATGTATCTCCAAACTCCCAACTAGAAAACTTATCGTCTATCTACTCACCATAAACCCACGTCCACACTTTATCAATCAGTGTATCAGGAGTGCTCAATAAAGCGGGATTATCGCGTCAATCGGCTATCAAGTGCCGTTTAATGCCACTTGTTACTAAACACTCGGTCAGCGATTGCGTTTTTGTGTACACAGCTTTATATTTGATCGATTGCCCTAAAGAGGATTCGATAGATTAGCATTGGGTTTTGTGAAGGAAAAAATAATGCAATTTAATTTTAATGGTAAAGTAATGTTCGTGTTTATAAATGCAGATTTTGTTTTTTAAATTATTTTAATTTCACGACATTCGTCACGCCTTTAGCCCTGAAAAGGTAGACAGAGATATACTTTCTGCCGCATACAATTTCATCGTGGTTTTTAAAAGTTGAATTACTTTTGAATATTAATCGCAGAACACTTAATGAAACAGTAATTATGTCGTATAAATTTTGTATATAATATCTTTAATATATTTTTGGCTCGACTAAGGCTAAAACAAGAGACTCAAGTTAAGTATATCATTGTTTATAAAATATTTAAAAATTCAACCCTACAATATCCACTAAACTTCTTTATCTAGCTAATAACTTAACCCATCTTATTCCACCTACTTAACTAAAAGCAAAAGCTTTTAAAATACCATACAATTTCAATGGACCATCGCCGAATGAATCGCCACTTCACACAACATTTTTTTATCTTTCATACATTCTAACCTATTACAAATGGTTTCTATAAGTTGTCGGTATTTCATGATTTCTTCTTGTAGTTAGTACGTACGCTCTTGTTCGTATTATCTATACTTATAATAATAATAATATATAATATGATAATATCAGCCCCGTATTATATACTTGCCCACTGCTGAGCACGGACCTCCTCTACTACTGAGAGGGATTAGGCCTTAGTCCACCACGCTGGCCTAGTGCGGATTGGTAGACTTCACACACCTTCGAAATTCCCATAGAGAACTTCTCAGATGTGCAGCTTTCATCACGATGTTTTCCTTCGCCGTTAAAGCGAACGATAAATTCACAAAGGATACACACATGATTTTAGAAAAGTCAGAGGTATGCCCTTGGGATTTGAACCTGCGGACATTCGTCTTGGCAGTCCGTTCCACATCCAACTGGGCTATCGCCGCTTTTGTTCGTATTAATTAATGATTATTCGCGTCGTGGGAAAGCTCTTGGATTGGCGTCCTGTAGATATAAATTCAATGTGTTGTAACGTAAGAAAGTGTTTATGATTCGCTTGGAAAAATTTGCATCAAGCTACAAATTGGTTGTTCGTATTTGGATTTATTAGTTAGACATTTACTAGTAGTAGGATATACATGGTCATTTTGACATTACTAAATGAAACCACATACTCGTCATCACCTTTGCTGACATGGTGCCAAAAATCATCCATTAATAACGAATATTTTTACCAAAAATCCTGGTTTTAGTTTTCAATTTTTTTGATAATTTTGTAGTTTAATGTGAATATGGCGTGCGTGAGTTTATTTTACATCTACGGCTCATGTAACTTATTGTAAAGTGTTATTTCCTAGTAGATAAGTATGTGGATTTATTTAGTAACATCAAAATGACCCTGTATTTTATATCCGCCCTGATAGCGACCATTGTACACCATGTTAAAACCTGCCATAGTGGCCCATGTAAGTGTATCGCGTTTCGGGATCAGCCTGTGTATATCCGTTCAAACAGGCCGGCATAATTGTGTCGACTATCGAAGGATAATCATCGCTCAGTCGACATTTTATTGGACCCCTCTCCACTTACTATCAGATTCAGTGGGGTCACTGTGCCGAATGTATAAAAAAAATGTTTTAATACCAAGTTAGTTATTCAAAACTATTAATCTTTGTTAAGACGATTTTGAGTAAAATGATTCATTCCAATATATTTGTTCGTTTATGTTAACAAAATTAAGACTATTGTCAATTATGATTGTAATCCGTGGATGCCAACGTACTTAATAAATGCATTTGTTAATAATTAAATCTTCAAAATATAATGAATTATTTGTACAATTTTGATACTAAATATAAAGATAATCAATTTCGCAATGGTTTTGCGGACGGTACGTTTAAAATCAAATGTTGAAATTAATTAAACATCATTTTATGTCTTGGTGGTGTAGTTGTATTACTGTACGAATGCATTACTGAGGTCTCGGATTCGATCCTCGTGTCGGGCAAAATGATATTGGGTTTTCGACCCAGTATTAGCCCGGAGTCTGGAATTTGCGCGCGATATGATATCATGAGACGAAATACAGACGAAAGTTGCGCTTCTGCCTACCCCTACGGGGATAAAAGGCGTTAGTATATAATGTAAATTTATATTAAAAAATAATTGAAAAAAACAAGTAATTGAATTAAATTAATTAGTTATTTTTTTACGAATTTACTATAATTTAAAATAGCTAATTTCGTCGCTAATAACAGCTTCCACATCTATATTTATTTCCCTTCGTCTCGTCATAGGTGCACAAATTGACTATATGTGCAATAACTTCACTCTTATGATTCCAAACAATTAATATTAATGAACACCACAGGCTTCACACGACCAGGTCTCATAAGTTACATCTGATAAGAGCTAACCATGCTCTCACTGTATATAAATAGATCTAATCAAATCAATAAAACTTTTTTTTATTTAGGGCCACAATACTGGGTACTTATTTGTAGCATATTAAGTAGTATATCCAATTATAGGTTGTGTAGCGATGACATTGTGCCTTCTAAATATGAACACATGCGAAATGGGCTATATGCACAATTATGCCGGCCTATTGGAACCGGATATACGGACTGATACCGGAACGTGACACACTTACGTCCACTATGGCGGGTATAACCTTGTGTACAGTGGTCGCTATCCAGGCGGATATAAAATATACCGCCAGCATTATTAATTGATGTAAAACCTTCAACAATTATATCTATAACTGATGACTAGCAGATTTATATGCGTCCAATACGCAAAAACACTTACTTTTTCACTCGCACCATAAGTTTACATCTAGTTTACAAATAAGTACGCAGCCACAAACTCCGTGTACAAACAAAGCACTTAACAACTTTTTAGTAATGCGAAGTGACAGTTTCCATAGAAGTCTCTCGGCCAACCGAGCATAAAATGCCTCGCAGAACATCACAAACCCATTAATTACCACAGCCATACAAGGTTTCTAGAGGTTCTCTACTGCTTTCGGGAAACTAACGTGGAAACGGCAACGAATTAGCTCACACAAATTGAGACTTAATTGTAACTACGGTTGAGTTTATAATACAGTGTTGATATCACGATGACAACGACCACACATGGATGACTTTCGTGGGAAAAGACTATTGTGACGCGCTGACGATGTTTGCGTGGTTCGTGCGAGGGATTTGAAACTGAAAATACTTTGTGTAAGGTTTACTTTTGGTTGTGTTCGTGTAGCTACTCTGGACGATTAATTAGAAAGTGGTGTTTGCAAATACGAGTGGCAATTTAAAAACGGTCGCGAGCCGCGCCCCGCGTTTCTTTGAGATTTCATTTCAATGTATTTTTGTTTGTTTTAAAATCAAATAGAATGGTTACTGCTTCATTTGAACAACCATTCGTGGCTTAGAATCAACACTCGACGTGTAAAATTGTGTGTTCAAGTTGGGTGTGTTTCAATACCTACAGTAAGGCTACAAATTGTGGTTAGATCTCGCTTAAATGTATTCAATATTCGCTCTTATTGCACTATTTAATTATAAAGAAAAGTAATTTGATTAACTTTCTTTATTCATTGTATGTAGGAACTAGGCAAAATAATTTACAAAATTCACTGTAGACAATCTGTACAGCCAATATTAGTTTTTAACTATCTTCGAAATATTTCCGAGAACTTATCTTACACTTTCCACACTGTAGACACAAATGTCTACAGCGAATATTCCCCTTAATTGTCATCGACATATTTCCAACAACTTGTTTTACACTCAATAGTTGTTTAAAATGGAAAAATCATTTCACTTACAACATAGTACAATAGTTTCGCCTTCGTTTATGTTATTTCTATGACATAGAATTCTGTGAAACACTTTAATAGCTCATATCTTGTCCATAAGGGTAGTGTTATACGGTGGGGAAAGTTAATAAAATATTATTGATCAAATTTCTTTTCTACTAGACTTATTGAACAGAAAATATGTATTTTGTCAATTGTCAATTAAGGAGATATAATAAATATGAATATAAATATGTATATTATTAAATAGGTCGGTAAAAAAACAAATAGGTAACCTAACATTGTTAGTTTATTTGAGTTTGGATTTTTATTTTTTTTTTAGTTAGAGTTTAAAGGTTTGAAGGATATTGTAGCCAGTGTAACTACTGGACATAATAAAACTTAACATCTCATGTCTCAAGATGGCGAGCGCAGTGGAATACCGAACAATTCTTTGTAATTCAAAGTGTTGGATGGTGTTTCTACTGTTTATGGACAGTCTCATCGCTTACCATCAGACGAATAGCAAACTCGTCTCCCCAGTCAAAGCAATAAATAAATAATAATAATCATCCCAACTGATCATTATAAATTCTAGAGAATTATAAGTAATCTACCATTTAATTGGGGTTGAGGACTCATTCCATAAACTTATTAGTGTTTTAAAAAAAGATTATTTCATCCGACTTGCATATTTGTTCAGTACACCAACAATAATTCCTTCCACATAATTCCCTTGTATGTATCCAGCCTAACATATTCCCAGAAGGCAGCTCTCATAGCGTTCTCGGAAACGATCACGAAATAGCAGTCAACTGGGCTGACCATTACACCAATTACGTTAAGCTTCAAAATCCTGTGTACTCGGAAGGTATATTAAAAGATAAAATTATTTACGAAGAAGTAGCTTAATCTAATGTGAATAAAATTGAAAATATTTTGTATGGTGGCACTTTGTCCTTACCTTTTACAAAATAAAATTTTATGGATTTTATTTTTATCATAGTAATATTTGGGTTTCTCTGCTCAGTTAATACTGAGGCATTTGTGCCCGATATGGCGATTGGCTTATCGGTATATCGCCCTCTGTGACATCATGGGACGGAACGCATTTGGCGAAAAGTGGGTGCCCTAGTTGCTCCTTCGGGAATATGCGTATGATATACGTGATGTTTGTTTTTTTTTGCTTTATTGTGGTTTTTATATTATTGTGATTTTCGAAGACTTTGCAACTTTTATTGATACAGATAACCACAAATCCTTTCCAAAAACACCGATTCCTACCTAGAATGATTCGCGAGGCGATTGAAATAAAATAACATCCAAATTTCAATAGACAAAATGAGTGGAGGTTGTGATCTTGTTCTACACTCAATTAAATCACAACCTAAAAGACAGACTGCCATACTTTAAGACACTGTGAGCTAATTCTGCGTAGATCGGGCCGTAACAGCTAAAAAAAAGTATGTATAATTTTAAAATGTAGCTATAATTGTAACTCTGACTTTCCGGACGACCAACATCTCAATCCGCCCCGTCATCATGAAGGCTGCAGTCTTCGAAACGTCAGGAGACAATTATAATTTAAACACCGCGATAAAATCAGTAAAAATAGTTTATTTCTATATCTAACATTCACGTCAGCATAAGAAATCATTATGGATTTTGGTAACAAAGTATTAATATTAGGAATATAATTTATGCAGAAGCGTAAATTATATTAATTAATCATAAAAAGAATTAAGCCTTACCTAAATTAATTAAGGAGGACGAGCAACGTCCTTTGAAGTCCCTTAGTTGATGCCTTAAGGATATTTATATCATACTTATAAATGATCGGTTGCTTTCTCATAATAAACAAGTCAAGCAAAGGAAAATATATTTTAATTCCTTCTCAAAACTGGTAACAGTTAACCATAAGGAATTATAGCAGGACTCTAAGAAACTCATAATTAATACACATAACATGGAAAAAGATCTCAAAGACTAAGATTAACGGACGGATGAACGACCAACAGTAATTTATATAGTTCTAACAAGAAACTAGTATCATGGGAACATTTTAAAAAGTTCATGCGAACGAGCGCGTCCGGAGTTTATTGATCATTTAACCAGATTTCACTAATTCAAACTCACGTGGATTGTATACTAACTGTGCTCGCGACTCCGTACGTGTAAGAGATGAAATCTAGCCTGAAGTACTTAAAGATAATCTATATATATAAAAATGAATCCCTATTTCCCTTGGTCACGCCATCACGCGTGAACGGCTTGACCGATTTCACTATTTTTTTTTTGTTGTGTTTATTATTGTCAGGAAAAGGTTCTTATGAAAGAAAAAAATTGCGCATAAAATTAGAATATTTAAGAAAACTTAACAATATTCATTTTACATAATTGTCAGTGGTTTGAAAAAACTGTCAGCGATCGCCAGAATGCGCGCGTGCATAGTTAAGACAGGACATCTGTCGGGTCAGCTAGTGTTACTTATTTGTGTATATGTTAAAATCGAAGCAATAGTTCTAGAGATTTGATTGTTGAAAAATTAACTTCTTGCATTTTTACATTTGACTGGGATCATCGCATACAAGGTGAAAACTTTTTTTTAACGGACCCAGCAAAATTATCCCACTGCACCTGATGTTAAAGGAGTGGTGTCCAAAAGAATGTCGTCTGACGAGGGATGATTAACCCTCGACAGTCGACACAATTATGCCGGCCGAACCGAAAATACGCAAGATGATCCCGGAATGTGACACACTTACGTGGGCCACTATGGCGGGTTTTAACATCTTGTATACGGTGATCGCTATCCGGGCGGATATGAAATATACCATCAGCAATCCATTAATATCAATATGCGTTAGTACATGACTTGAAAGCCTGGCATAATTCTGGCAACCGTCAAGAAAGAAAGAAAGAAATATTTTATTTGGTTTTAGTTACATAAAGAGATCTAACATTAGAATTCTTAGGAGGATTTCCTCACATTTTCACCGATAGAGTCCTATGTGGCAATATTAATATGAAATTGTGGGATTTTACAAAACAGGAAGTTCGCAACATTAATGCTTTAACTACTAATTTTGAAATTGTACCGGTAATCATCAACCACCAACCATAGAACCATAAAAAATAATATATGTATAATCAGAAGTGTTATCCGTGTCAACATATTCAAAGTTTTATAAGGTTTGTGTGACTGTTTTAGGTGGCCTCATTTTTTTATAATGCGATTCATTGATTATGCCAATTAAATTACAAATAGACAAAGTATTTTAAAAATGATTGTTTAATTTCCCTGAAAATCTGAACTATTAAGTAATACGCATTTCTCACGTCAAAAAACCTCAAGTAATTATCTTAAAGATTAAAACCACAGTATATTTCAAAACCATCAATTAGAAGAGTAAAAATCCCCAAAATAATTTCAATTATACACCTATTTTTCTTCGAATAACACTACACGCTCTGGGCCCTTATTCTGTATGATAGTGTAAATGCGTAACGCGGCCGTGTCATGTTATCTTCGAGAAATGTGCGTGGAATGGTATTCTGTAAGCCAAATTTCTATAGACCTAAACATGATGCGTTGGTTTACGTGCTTGTTACGCACTGTTAAAATAACGTGCGGGATAGAGAATAAGGCCCCAGTTGTGTATTTGATATAAAATGGTTAGATTGTTACGACTACGCGCATTCATAATTGTTGATATATCGACCTCTTCCATTGACCGTCCTTAAATATTGTTGCAATTATTGGACAATGTGACTTAACATCAAACATCTCAGACTTACGACCAGTGTAAAACAATGCAGTACATAATTATCATTCAAAATTCTAATGGACATTGTTACTATGAAATTCTAGCCTATTGACATTTTACCTCGTGGTAAATGCAAAAATTTGCTCGTGCATATATCCTGGTCTTGTCATTTATTCGTAAAAAACATCTTAAGACCATCGCTCTATCAAATGGCCACACAACACACACAATACACAACATCACGCATTTATTCCCGAAGAGGTATGCAAAGGCACAACCAGGGCACCCACGCTAAGTGTGTTCCGTCCCATGATTGGGGCGAGCCTATCGCCATATCGAGCACAAATTGCAGACTCCGGCTGTTACTGAGCAGAAAAACCCACTTTGGCCGACCCAAGATTCGAACCCAGGACCTCAGAGCGCTGCCGTACCGCGCATGCAGTACAACTACACCACCGAAGCAGTCCAAGTCCATACAAGCATTCATTCCATACATTTTCGGCGCATGAGTTACCGGCAATAATAAGCAAATATATGTAAAATTTTTTTTTAAAATCAAATATGGGAGTGTTTGAAAATTTTTAACGGCCGAAATATTCGTTACTAATTAAAATGATGTGTACTTTAAGAGATGCATGGAACCAACAATTTTAGTGGTATTTTTATTGAGAAATCAATTACACAATATCCACATTACAAAAATTGGAAACTACCAAAGTTAAGATAAAATATTATAGAAATATGATGTTTAATTTGTTTCTATATATTTTATAAATACCGGGTAGATATCTTTTAGAAAAATAGTACTGCTGAGATGCGCCTTGTAAGTACAAATTAATACCCAATATTTAACGGCAATAAAAATCCGTTGCATTCACATACAATATTTTCCTTGTAATCACGTCGTGGAATTGGCTTGTGATAAATATAGTGTAAACCGCAGTTCGTATTTACACAATCATTATAAGTCATTTGTATTCGAATAATTATTTAAAACCACTCGATTGTTTATTTTATGCCGTATAGGGACCAATGATTGCGGTGTGCTATACTCACGCTGCATTTTTTAAATAATCATGTGCAAAAAAATACATATTAAGTTAATACTCCTGGTCTGGGTTTAAAATAGTATTTAATCAATTTAAATGTAAAAATAAAACTGTTCAATAAGATGGCCGAATAGACAAAAACTAGCTACATCATTATCACACAGCTTAATATTATTATTATTATTAAAACTGTTATGTATGTAGCTATAAGTATAGCGTACTGCGTACAGGCCCTTGTCGGTGGACTAATAAATTAGTGCGTTACGAGCCAGCGTTTGTTTTACTCGTGTCCCATATTGCATACTTAACAAAAACAAAACAAATTCTTTTTGCCCTAAATATGTAAAAATAAATTTGCAAAACAATAAATCAATACTTCTTTGTCGGTATCACTATTGACAGAGAGGTCGTGGTCATCACTTTAGGTGTTGGTGGCAAACTTCACAACACAGCGCCACTCTCTCTGATGGCAACTTCTTCATGCATACATGTAGTGATGATGAGTCATTTACTGCCACTTTTATCTGGTCAGTCCACCTCATAGACACTCTTCCTCGTGGCCTGGTATACAACCTTTTCCTGGACTAATGAATGAAATGAAATCAATAAATCTAACTTTTAAACATTGTCCTGACTCCAAAGTAGTCTTCTGCCTCAAAAATAGCATAGCTTACCAGTTAGCATTTCAAACCTGTAAGACGTAAGGGCATACACAAACCATTCATTAACGTAACGTCTTAATCCAGCCCCTAAGTCCCTGGTCATTTCACAAAGTCACATCGATTGGAGGTTCCAATTCGATTCCCGCTCGTTAACCAATTAAACAACATTGATCACACAGATAACATCGTATGGGTTAACGTTTTAATTTATTTTCGCAATTAATTTTTATTATACGCGCCGTTTGTGTTTGATTTTTTTTAATTAAAAAAGATTTAGCGGCCTAGGCACGCGGTTTTTTAGTGTGTTGAAGAATGATTGCACTTAAAATGATCTATTATTATGCAATAGATAATGTACAAAGTTTTATTCGACAAAATGATAAATTTAAAGTGTACATACATTATCAGTTTTACTTATAAACTTGTTTTAGCGTTAAGAGGTGGTTAAGAATTGCTTAAATAGCTGTCAAAAACATGAACGGTTTCCTAGTTTGAACCTTATTAAGAGGCAAGATAGCGGGTTTTGACTTACAACTGATCAAGTAAATTTGTGTTTTAACTAAGCATATTTAAAAGTAAGACTATACCTATATCTGCAAATTGAGATGGACCGACATTATTACGCAGTGGTAATCTAGAGATTGCTAAAGGCGTTGAGGATGACAATAAATGCGCTGGGAGGGTGAGCTTCTGCAAGATCCAAATGGAGAAGACCGAAGAAGTTGTTCAAGACCACAAACAATGGATGCTATGGAAGGAGGTCTTTGCCAGGCACACTGAGTTGAGATTCATAATGAGATCTCTCACCCAGTTCAAAGGCCTAAATAAATAAACATCTCTGCAAATCTTTACTTTTGAACACCAACAAGAATTCCGACAACTAAACGAACATAAAACTATATTAACCAGCAGCAAAGGGTGAATTTTTCCCAGGGAACCCAACACGACGTATAGGTACTAATAATATGAATAAATGCGATATGGAAATCATTCTAATAATAATTTAATTTTACAAAAATTACGAAAGGAAGCTGCCAGGAATCGTGTTATATGGACCCTTTGACACTAATATTTACAGATGATTGTATGACATTGTTTTCTGTTACTAATTGTATGAAATTGTTTACAATAGTATTATATAGACAAATTATTTAGTATATAATCGTTACTTATTGATTGCATATTTTTAGTACTTTATAATTTTCTTTTCTACCTCCTATTATTATGTTTTTAATTTAAATATTTTAAATAAAGGTAAATGCTGTGTTCACCTATTAGTAGCACACATATCAGATGCTGTACCTTATTGCTTAATATTAATTGATGTAATATGTAGTGCTGTTGGTGTACCTTATTACAAATAAATAGACATTTTCTCATCGTACGGGCAAATTAAAAATTCATCACAACACCCCAGTCATTATGCCGTCATTTCACACCAACGAGACTTACGAAATATCAAACAAAGCAGCGCTTCAGACAGTCTAAAGAGAACAAAACACGAGTCAGGACGAATCTTTTGAGGCCCCAAACGAGTGTGACTCGGTTTTAATTTTTTTACACCACTCTGCCGTTGCTTGAGGGATGTTTGAAACGGTTTTGAAAACTTGAAGGGTTTTGTTTACTGTTATGAAAACTGTGGTAAAAGTTGCCAGTTATGTACCAGCTCGATCAATCTATTGCTTCCAAAACTGCGTAACAGACCTGTTTTTTTTTAATATTACATTTTGCGGTTGTCGTAAATTATCATCATCATCAGTCGAAGGATGTCTACTGCTAAAGATGGGCCTCCGCCAAAGATTTCCAAATCGACCTATTGGAAACGGCCCGCATCCAACGACCTCCTGCGAATTTTATTAGGTCATCTGATTATAATATAGCTTAATATTCTCTTGAATGTCACCGAATTACACTATTTATAATGATTTCTTTTGTTTACGCGAATGTTAGACATTAATATTAAACTATTTTTCGGATTTTATCGCGGTTTTAATATATCGGACACCGTGACCACGAAGGCCGCAAAGTCTTCGGATCGTCGGGAGAAAACTAAAATATTAAAACCGTGATAAAATCCAAAAATGTTGTTTAATTTTAATACACTGTTCAGTTCTCATTCTTATACAAATTATGGCGGAAATTTAATTGCTGGTGGTAGGATATTTTTTAGGTCCACAAGGCGTCCATCGTACGTAAGGTGTTTAAACCCTCCGCGCAGCTATCTTAGTCAAGCAAGATACCCCGCGTCCCTCGCTTGAAGCGAAGAAAGCATGGTTTTGATTGGTATATCGTTGTAGGGTGTACATAGGGTTACGGACTAGGTCCAGTGTTCGCTTGAATAATATACTCCCGAATCGACATTGGTACCTAAAACCGGTGAAACTACCATAACCGTTCCGCTGACCTAGTGGTGGTAGTTATAAGTCGTTTTTACCCGTGAAAAAAGTGACCGCGATCAGCCTGTGTAGTGTGTATATCCGGTTCCCACAGGCCGGCATAATTCTGTCAACTGCCGAGGGATAATCATCTCTCATCAGTCGACATTCTATTGGACCCCATTCCACATACCATCAGGTGGTCATCTTAGCTATGTCCGTATAAAGTATAATTTAAAAGCGCGAAATTCAAAATAAACACTAAACAAAAGATTAACCAATTTGAATGCAGCGCAACAATTGCGTGATATTACTACTGAGATCAAAAACGACACCAAACATCACTATACACAAACCGATTTCCGTCACTTACGGCATGTTATGCCCTTAAAACGGTACATCGACTGTATACAAAGCACCATTTTGAATAAATAAGACATGATTTTCTTATTTGCCCGATGTTTTCTTTCTGCAACGAGCCATACCATCCGTTGAATGCAAATCATACGAGAAAAGCGCATTTAGATGTTACTTACGATTGTAACGCATACATTTTGACCCTTGTTGAATGGCTTGGGAAAATGTTTGTTAAAAAGTGAAACAGAATTGGAAAAACGATGAGTTAACATGGTTGAATATTTATTTGTTAAAAAAAATTGCTTGTCAAACGCGCCACGTCACACCGTGCTAAATAAATCTTAAATAGGAAAGAACTAAGGAAGAAGAAAGTCGCTAAATAGGTAGAAACGTTATACGACGAGGCTTGTAAAACTAGAAGAAACTAACCAATATATTTTTATCTTTCAATTAAAATCCTAACAGAAGACTGTTAGGATTTGCTTTGCGATTTTTTTATAAGTAAGATACTTATAAAAAAATTGCAAAGCTATGCATAGTTAAAACACAGATATACTCTATCAGCTGTAAGTCAAAACCCGCCATCTTTCCTCTTAATAAGGTTTAAACTAGGAAAACGGTGATGTTATCGACAGCTATTTAAGCAGTTCTTAACCACCTCTTAACGCTAAAACAAGATTATAAGTATGACTGTAATTTACTAAATTCTACAAACGAATAAATCATTTCTAATGAGAACCACACTTAATCAGCAATCAGCCTAGAAAAATCCAATTCCAAACCCATGTAAAACGCTACATGCCGGTAAATACTTGAATATTTCGAGTAGCTAAACAGTGTCGCATAAAATCCTGTATCACAATGAAAAGATAAGAGCGCCTCTCAAGACCCCGTCTCGCCGCCTCCATATAAAATCAGAGTGGATGCATACTCACCACTTTTTGAGCTGAAATTTTGGTGCGACGCGAAAAGTGTTGACTTGGTGCAGATTTTTATCTATTTTTCGAGTGGAGTTAAAATAATATTAATATTAACTTACATTAGTATCCTTGTAACTGATATCTTAATAAGTGAAATTAAAAATATTACCAAAATGACATTTTAAAAATTATTTACAAAAAAATTTATATCATTTGGCAATGTATCAAAAGACATAAGTTTACTGACACAAAAAAAATATTATACAATCCTTAAATTGGCAAATAAATAATCTCAAAAATAGAAAACTATTTTGGTTTGTCCTAGCACGAACGACAAAGCAAAGCATAAACATGATTTTTGCCAATAGATAGTTTATGAATCGGAACGTAGCTAATAGGTTACATATAAGAATTTGATAGCCGGAATACTATCATATACGACCGAAACCGGTAGCAATAACTAGCAACAAAAGAAATAAATGATATATTAATAGAAATCTAGATAATCTCTAACAATGAACTATCACGACACTCCTAAAGAAACATCTCAGTGATTTACACATTAGTCCCAGCACAATAAGATACCATCGAAAGCTGTTGTTTTATTCAAATTACATTGTTATGGATGATAAAGTCATGAGGTTATGTCTGCAAACTTCGAGTTCGTAAAATTGAACCTTAAATTCTGGGTGATAAGTCTTATGTCTTAGAGTTAATTTCTACCGCAGTAAGTAACCATGATATATTTTATTATTGACATTATGAGATTTATCATTGAAAGGCTCTGATTCTAAGGTTTAAATATGCACGACAAAGTGACCGCACCGCTCCTGATGGTAAGTGGAGGGTGTTCCAATAGAATGTCGACTGACGAGAGATGATTACCCCTCGGCAGTCGACACAATTATACCTTTTTGAAACCGGATATACACAGGCTGATCCCGGAACGCGACACACTTCGTGGGCCACTATGGCGGGTTTTAACACCTTGTGTATGTTGGTCGCTATCTGGGCGGATATAACATATATCCTACCGCCAGCAAAAAGGTTAATACTGTACAGAGTTTTATTGAAATGTTTGGATGTAAACTGTGTTAGCGATAAACTAGAATTTCTACAATTTATTCCATAATAACATGATTTGGACAATTATTTTTCAACGAAATCTTCGTATAAATATTACCACTATATAGTTCATCGATGTTTCTCACCACGTTTCAATTCCCCTAGCTATTATATACCTCTAAAATTACCAAGCACCATCAAACATTCCTTCTCATAAATCAATACTAATTCTCTATATTAATTATAATGTTAATAAATTTGTTCCGTAATTTTGCCATCAAAGCACGTAATAGAACTCATAATTTATGGAAGATCTATTGTATACTATGTTTACCTCGTTGCTCTGCCCATGAGTCTGGCCAAAATAGAAATCACGGTCTAATTTTATTTTTATAAAAATTCTGTTAACAGTCAAGAATTTAATTAACCGTGGGCTAAAGCTCAAACAAAGCCATACAGCAGTTGATGCTAAATATATCAACATTCTATCTCCCTTAAAAACTTTCACATATATATTAGTATTAGAGACTAAAAATGCTGTGCAATAACCTCGAGATCTGTGCCAAAACTATGACAAAATTTCTGCCAACTTATCCTGTAATAAGTAAAATTTAGTCATTAATAAAACCGTGACATTTTATCGTTAGTTCAAGCCGAGTAACATGTAATCAACAAATGGCGAACTCAGCAAGTAATTTATCAAGAATACGTTTTCAACTAAAATGTCTTACGTTTTACTTATCCATGTAAACACATGTTTTAGTAAGGAATAATAGTAATTAATTTTACTTTTATGAATTACTAGATTTTGCCTGCGAAAAAGGGTTTTTGAGATAAATATTTTTCCAATGTAAAAATAGCCTATAGCACTCGTGAGTAATGTAGCTTCCTATTAGTAAAAATATTTCTAAATTGGTTTAGTAATTCCTGATATAAGCGTCAAACAAACTCTTTATTAGTATAGATCGTTTTCATCCTTCTAATATTAAAAACTTAGATGTCGCTCCACGCCGTAAAACAAAATAGATTTAGAGAAAATTTGACACACTCTTTGATTATCATAATCAACTTTTTATACTAGAGAAGATCACAATGGAAATTCCATTTTGATAAAAAAAATCACGCGGTATTTAATTTCTATAATTTTCAATTCTTAGGTACATCGTATTTAATGCACTAAAGAGGGCTAAGTCGGCACACACAGTAGCCTTAACGTTGAGCTACCTGCCTAACATCCAGGCGCCCCACCATTTTCCCCATTCAGCATTCCCATTTTCTTTTTCGCTGCATTAATTTTTCTTTTTAAGTTATTTCGCTTCCACTCGACGCGCGTCCAATATAACAAGAGCTGTGTGATTATTCCGCTGTTTCTTCTGTCGTAGGGAGAAATTCGTGTGGATAAAAGCGAGTGAGGTCGTCCAACAGTGGTCGTGGTGGAAAGTAGGCAAAAACAAAAGGTGGCATAGCTTTCTTTCTCATATACCAGGTAACCGAACCCTCTCATTTGCGCCTACTTAAAAATGCACGTACTAAAGAGTGAGAATTATTACATTTTCTATACATCTGCAAGGCGACTTTTTATTTGCAATGTAAATAAATTAAATTGTATACTCGCGGAGTGAAATTAATCTGTTTGTTTTGAGGTTGTGTAGCGGTTACCTTATTATGTTGTTTTCGTCGGGGTTTACTTGCTTTACCTACTTCTTGACCTACTTATTATAACGTTTTTCTAGCATCCTGTGATTTTGGCAAAAAACATTACATTGATTAAAAGTGCAAAACATAATATTATTATATACTTACCCAGACTTAATATTTTTACAAGAATCATCAGCAAACTTTACGATTTTTAAAATAAGGTTTGTTTCAATAAACTCCCTTTGCCATACTTTTCTGACTAAAACTATTATTGTTTATGTTATTTATAAATATCGGTCCGAAAAATGAAATATATATTCGTAATGTTGTTTTTGCACTATTATAAACCATTTGTACATTATTCGAATTTACTGATACACAACATTCCTTTATCATTAAATCGAACATTTCATTACGCAACGAAATACACTCAACTCACAATAGAATAAAACTCACCCTAAAATAAAAAACCAAACAAGTAATAAATTCCACGTAAGCGAACAAATCCCTTCAAATCTCGAATACAGACAGATCGCGACGGGATTCGTGAAAAGCGTCGGGAAGAAATATCGGCGAGCGTGACAAAAGATTCGGGACTCACCCGTTGCTGGGGAGCAACGAAACAGTAGACGGGGTAACGTAAATATTGAGTGGAGACGCCATTGTCAATCGATTTTTCGAATACGATTTTAAGTGCGAAGTTTGAGTGCACTCGTAATTATAAGACAACAAATAACCATGGTTGTGCATGATTCCTTATGTTTACGCGACTGTTAGGCATTGAAATAAAACTATTGGATTTTATCGCGGTTGTTTACATTATTATTTTCTCCCGACGTTTCGAAGACAAGTATTGGAATTCAGATGTTTTGCGATGACAACATGCAAATGATCTTAAAGGCTGCAAAGTCTTCGAAACGTTAGGGGAAAATTATAATATAAATAACTGCAATTAAATTTGAAAATAGTTATTCAACAAAGAACTATGTTTCGACACAGATAAGTTTTATAGTAAAATCACCTGCATTGTACATTGTCCCACTGCAAGACACACGCTATTACTGAGATATTAAAGATCTTAGTCCACTGTCACTCTGACTTCATATGGGTATATGTAATATAATATAGTAAACGAATTTTTAAGGGTTCAAAATTGTATATATTATTTTTAATAGATTTCCTCAATGTTGATGTTATCAATAATAAGCTGATACAATAAAAACACTAGGCTAAAAACATCCTAAATTGCCACCTACAACCCAGTTATGCCTCCAAAAGCATATCAAAAGTAGGGGGCACAAGGGTGGCTTCCCCGATGAGTGCAAAGTCAGGCGCGTCCGTGACGGCGCATCAGAAAATTCCCAATCTTGCGCGAGCACGGCGCGTTTGAAGTTTTTCGAGCACACTTTCTTATTTTAGGCGATGTGTGCTGTAATTATGCATAATTGCACCTAAATTTATGCACTTTTCCTATGATTTTAACATGTTTAAAGCTATTTATGCAATTTTTGGCAGACTACGGTTCGCATAGGCTATTCAACCTAAGAAGCTGTTGTATAGGTATGTTTTAACTAAATATATACGGCTTGTTAGACAGGAATAATCTATGCAGGGATCCAATCAAAGAAATATGAGACTGGATATGTGGAGATAAAATCACTTTTCAAGTTTCTTTACAAAGTAATAGTATTTGATATACTACATGACAATTATTTTATATTGTTCTATGTAGAGTTGTTTACATTATTAAACTTTGAATTTAAAATCAAACTCAAATTAGATCCAAAACGTCCTTCCGCTTTAGTAATTAACCATGAAAAAAAAAACAATATTCGTGGATATAAATGTCGTTAATAATAAAAAAAATATTTAAGCCGAAATATCCAACATAACATGACCTCGAGAAGAATCCCGAACGCCGTCAATTTTAGAGTTTAAGTTGAAGTGCGAGCGAAATTAGGGACATGCACTATCTTCAGATCAGCCGAGTTGAGTGCCGGATCCGACGTCGAGCACTCGCGAACCGAGCACACGTAAGAACGGTACTTGATACGGAACCATGCCGGGAAATATTTTGTTTTTCAAGTATTTAGGATTTGAAATGTTTCCCGGAATTTGTATTAGTAAGGAATATTCTGGAGTATCCACTAGTTGCATCTCTACTTACCGCTATAAACATAAGTTTTTTGAATGTTAGTCTGAGTAGTTTTTAAAAAGTAGTCAATAGTGTAATAAAAGTAAGATTTATATGGATATTTAAATGTTTTTCACTCGACTTATGTCCCTCTCAGTAGTAGAGGAGGCCCGTGCTCAGCAGTGGGAAAGTATATATAGGGCTGATATTATTATTATTATGTCTTAATGGTTAAGTGAATATTTATTGTAAAACCTAAGCATGACATGAAGAAATAAAGAAAAAGAAAGAACGTTTTTATTCTTAGGACAGTGAGGTTTATTTTAAAATATTAGTAAAACATATATTATATTATGCCAACAATGGAAACCCCCATTCAGCTGCTTCTTGCAATACAGCGTAACCACTGCAGCGCTGATGAATGAGGGACCCAGGACATACGGACATACGGAAACTAAGTCGATGGTATACCAATTAAATAAAATAAAAATGATGTTTCACTTATGTAATATGTAAAACATATAATTATATTAAGGGTTACAAAAAACTAAACTCAATGAAATAAACCAATTTCCGAATTTCATCGCGGTTATTTATATTAATATTTACTTCCGACATTTCTGTAAAATAGTTTTTATTTAAATGTCTAACATTTTCGTAATCATATGAAACCATTAAACGAAACTCAAATAATTTGAATATAGACTAATCTTTACTCTACTTTTCTATATTTTTAATTTATAGTCAGTTAGTACTGTTATTGGCTATAGACTTAACATTTAGCAGTCAACATGCTCGTTTTGGCGTTCACAATAAAAAAGCAAAAAAGAAACAAATAAAAAACATAAAGACTAACCAACTCATTAAAAATAATTCATAATACAACAACCAAAATAAAACGCCATGCTAATCCACAGGTGGCCAGCATTTTCGGTAATACATTTACGATTCATCTTTAAAAATATCGTTATCTTTTAATCCCAAACAATTTATTAGCGAGTAGGTATTGTGAAACCTTCTTTGATCGCGCGAGATACGAACAAATTTCAACTTTATTCTAACCAGATACGGTTAAGATTAGATGTGGGCGGTATAATGGGTGGCAACGATAGTTTCTCGCGTGATTCTCACGGCTTTTGTGATTTATCGTGAAGCGGAACGACACGTGGGCGTTGCGACGTCTAGTTACGTCGCCGCACTCGGAATGTACTCTGTACAGTTCACCGCATAAACGTGTAATGGTAACATGATAGCTACAAATGCTGTTCAGGAGTGACGTGTATTCACGTTCCGAGTGTCCCTTACGTATCACTGTCGGAGCTTAGACGAATGGCGTTAAACAGATTGCCACACCTGCTTGACCTAGCGATATTGTATGAATTAAACAGAGTTTGCGTATTAAAAGTTATAATAATCAATATCGAGTATCACAAATGGCATAACAAGTTAGACAAAGAGACAAGTAGTTTTATTTGACAGTTATATGAAAGTCACAATGGATGCGTTCATTAAATTCTAACAAATATTTGAGTTATGTTTAGAAGTATTTTATTCGCAGATAAACTCTAACACATTAATCTTGAAACCTATAAAAAATGATTAATCTATGGCCATTTATATAGATACATCGGTGGGGTATTATCTCGAAATGCGCTCGTATTTTCATAAATAAAATTGGCTTTTGGTTAGATTGTTATGCTGCCACTATGTGCATCCATAATCGTTGTCTCATCCTCTACCAGTGACCGTTCTGAGCCGAGGTTTGTAACCCGTTAGTGGGTTGCCCTTAGGTCGCTTAATTTTCAAGGTTTTTTTTTTGGTTACAGGCCCCGCAGTCCACACCGAGGAGACAAGCGAATGGGATACGATACTACGTACCCGCCGGCTTAACGACCGCAGAGCCCTGGAGGAAAGTGGGCAGAAAGAATAGGGACAGGAGTATGGGGGAAGGAATTGGACCATACTAGGATAGGCGGAGCGGAAAGGGAGGGGTAATGTTCACGAGTCCCTCTTAGACCCCGATGTGAAATTGCAACCATAGGGTATACACACATTCAATGTGTGCCTAGGGACCATGCTAGGATGGGCGGACCGGAAAGGGAAGGGAAATGTTCACGAGTCCCCCTTAGACCCCGATGTGAAATTGCAACCATAGGGTATACACACATTCACTGTGTGCCTAGGGACCATGCCAGAATTGGCGGAGCGGAAAGGAGGGGGGGGGGGAATGTTCACGAGTCCCTCTTAGACCCCGATGTGAAATTGCAACCATAGGGTATACACACATTCAATGTGTGCCTAGAGCCGCGACAATTGTCCTCCGTGCATGGGCGTGCATTCGATGTGGAAACCGAACGCACAAGAATTGCCTCGGAGGGGACTTTTCAAGGTTTCAAGTGCCTAAGACGCGTAACCAAAAGTCTGGTGTGTTTGTATAAGCCGACCCAAGCCAGGCTAACAAACGTAGTGTCAGGATAAAATTGGCTATATAAGTCACGTAACAGCGCTTTGAAAGGTAGAAGCATGACTGTAGGACACCCAAACTTAGTGTAAGTTAAATATGCATGTCCAAGTTTTCAATTGCGGCCGAAATCATCTGGAAAGACATTTCACAATTAAAATTCTTTATTTAATCAACAAAACTATCATTTTCACATTTTTTCTCAGACATTCTTAATAAAGGCCAGGTCAAAAGTACCCGGAACCGGCGGGAATGCATGAAAAGATTAATGAAGGTGGAGGAAGCGCGCGCAGTATGCCAGAATCGCGCAAAATAGCAATTCATAGTCTCTGCCTACCCGTTTGGGATAGAGGCGTGATACTATGTATGTATGTAACGTATCATTTTCGGAACCCACTAGCATAAAATAATTTCATATAATCCTAATAATAATAAGAATAATATGAGCCCTGTATTACATACTTGCCCACTGCTAAGCACGGGCCTCCTCTACTACTGAGAGGGATTAGGCCTTAGTCCAACACGCTGGCCTAGTGCGGATTGGTAGACTTCACACACCTTCGAAATTCCTATAGAGAACTTCTCAGATGTGCAGGTTTCCTCACGATGATGTTTTCCTTAACCGTTAAAGCGAACGATAAATTCACAAAGAATACACACATGATTTTAGAAAAGTCAGAGGTGTGTGCCGTTGGGATTTGAACCTGCCGACATTCATCTTGGCAGTCCGTTCCACACCCAACTAGGCTATCGCCGTTTATAATCCTAAGTTTGTCAATGATTTTCCTTGCTGACTGTACAATGTACACTGATTGCGGTTGCTGTTAAGTCTAGGATAAATTATTGTGTTGTTGATTTTGTCGATCAGTGACGTTTATCACCCACTGTTCTTCAGATGCTCGGTACGTGACGCGGTCCGCTGATTAACTGATGTTTATGTTTCAACTGTACACATTTAATGGTGGTTTTTTAATAAACTAGAGTGGGTCATTGCAGGTTGTTTGACGATTTTGTGGATTGTTATATATATTTATAAATAATTGTTAATATATGATAGCATCATTTCCTTTTCCTTCAAGTGTAGAAGTGGCGGAAGGTGATTTTTTTTGAAAGGGAGACCGACACACAACATAGGTACTAATGTACATAAATACGGTTTGCGAATCGTTTAAAGATAATTCGATTTTATATAAATCACAAATGAGAAGCCAGCAGGAATCGAATTATATGGAGCCTCGGCCACTGGTAGATAGGGTGTAACACATTTCGCTAGCTAAAGAAAGCCGTAAATAATTGTGGAACCTACGTATAATTGAAGTCTACCTCGTGGTATTGTGGTCCAGTCGTTTCCTGACTATTTATCCTGGCTACCCACTATCACCTAACCCGGCCCGCAAAAATAAAAAAAAAGGAAAAAACAAATAAAAGAAAAGATTAATATCCCTTGTCCTGGATAGGGGGAACGAGAGCAGGGCGTAGAGTCTCACAAAAAAAAATAACAACCCGGCCGGCTCGGACCCAAGACCAGAGCACGTCAATCATACAGCGTATGCAATCTAGGTATGATGACTATTAATAAGCATTTTGTTTCTATGAATCTAAGATTTGACCGAAGAGCAAAGCAACGAAACAAATTAGAAGTGATTCATAAAGGCTACAAGCATTAGTTTCACATTAATTTGTTTTCTTAAAGTTAGGCAAAGTTTTGCGAAACTTTAATTAAAATAAAGTTTCGAATTTTCTGAAAAAGTTATTTTATAGCATATTATTTTCAAATATAAAATTTTTCTTTAACATTTATACCACACAAGCTGTATGTTCCCGGTTTTGGCCGCGTGAAATTTTTCTTTTCCTTTTTTTACGTGCAAAACTAAATGAGAAGTTAGAGGAAGCGAGAGAAGTATGCCAGAATCGTGAAAAGTAGCCCACAGTCTCTGCCTACCCTACGAGATAGAGGCGTGATACTATGTATGTATGTAAAAAAGTACTCTTCAGATCTCTACTTATACCCTTGCGGGTGCCTTCATCAGGATAATATATTTATTCATAACTCAATAAACAAGGATTTAGGGCAACCATAAAAGGCATTAGGTAAATGATCGAAACATATTTGGACGAAGACAACAAGTATGAATTTAATATTACAAATTTCCTTTTAAAAAGTCATTGATGACGCACGCTCGCTTGGTGGTCTTCAAAACGCAATATTTCCAAAACATATTACTGCATACGCGCATAACCATTTCTTATGCCTTATTTTGGAGTTTAAGTGTAAAGTGCGATCATAAATATTTAGTATAGGTAAGGTAAAGCATAAAAGTCTGATTTGGATATTAACAAAAAAATTGAAAGGAGACCGTATCATAGTCGGCAAACAACTTGAGCACACAACCGCGTGGCGGTTTTATTAATTTATTTACAGCACGGAATACTTACAGCTATATAATTATATTAGAAATAGCTACAATTATAGATGTCAAAAAGCCAATAACAAGTTCTCACTTATAGAGATTTTTTTTTATTAATTTATACTTATAGCTCATGTAGCTATTTTTTTGTAATATTGGAGTAGTCTAAGGTTTGCTTTTTTCTGGTTATTTATGTTACACAGTATAGAACATGTTATTGTGTCTAAATCCGTCCTACTCGCCTATCTCCGTTAATTTTTGAACGTAGGCCTCCCTCAGTGCCAACTGTCCCTACAATGCGCTAAAGATTTTTGTTTGTATTTCATTTATTATACTATTATCATTATTTTTCCTTGCATCTAATAATGTTATTATGAACAAAACTTCAAATTAATTGACAGAGCCTTACGTATCAAAAAAATTAACATTCCTCCATCCATGAACACAAAGTCTAAAATTCACTTAAACATTCTTGAACGTCGTGTTGACATACACATATCACGCCTTTATCCCTGAAGTGATAGGCAGAGGCGTAAGACACCTAATGTTCGTTATATATTTCATCCCATCACGTGATTGACGAGCCTATTACCATATCGAGCACAAATTCCAAACCCCTTACTGACAATAGGCGGCGTTAGCCTAGTTGGTTGTGGATTGGACTGCCGAGACGAATGTCTGCAGGTTCAAATCCCAAGGGTACACACCTCTGACTTTTCTAAAAAAAAAATATGTGTGTAGTCTTTGTGAATTATCGCTTGCTTTAACAGTAAAGGAAAACATCGTGAGGAATCCTGCATACCTGAGAAATTCTCTATAGGAATTTTCGAGTGTGTGAATTTTACCAATCCGCTCTAGGCCAGCGTGGTGGACTAAGACCTAAATGCCCAACAGTGGGACAGTATATAAAACAGGGTTGTTATTATTATTTTATATATACATATAATTATCTCTCCAATTTGGAGGTATACAGGGCACGGGCCGAAGCCAAGTGCAATTTAATGAGAAAGTGCAAGAAATTAATTGAATGGGTCGGTAATGATAAAAATTTTCGAACAATACGGAAGTGTTTAATCTTGTTGCTTTTTGCAGAAGAATGTATGTGTTTTGTGAAGGTCGAGTGTTCGAAGGCACCAGCCTTACACACCAGTGTAGGGTTTTAGGGATTACTCCTATGGAAGATATTATAATGGGTATGGTCTTGATTGTGGTGGCGTTCCATTGTGTTTGTAATTCTATTTGATAAATTTATGAAAAATAGTTATGTCAGGGCGGTTAAAGTGAATAGATTTATCTATTATTATACTGATACTAATCATATAAATCTAATATCACTTTGACCGCAGGATTCGAACCTACGACCTAAGAGCATCGTCCGCACCACAACTACGCCACCGACACAATCATGATGACACACAAATCCCAGCACAAAATATAAAATCCACTTTGTTACCATCAGTTGCGTAGTTGTGCAAGTTCAACATAGGTGCGAACAGGGCAGATAAGCTTATTGGATGGCAAGCAGCCGCGCCCACATCCATCCGTACGTGATAAACGCCGAACTTGGGCGAGCGTTTGGATGGGACAGTGGCGAGGAGAGTGCGTGGGACAGTTGTTTTTCAAGTAAGGTTAGAGGTCCTATTCCGTCTACGGCGGTATATGCGTCTTTTTGTAATCATGGGCGTTCTAATCGAAGGAAAGTTTTGATGGCCGTATAGGTAAATAGGGGATATTTCACTCTTTTACCTATACGTCTACCGAACCTGTCTTTCGAATAGAGCTCCCGTAATTGACAGAAGACGGATTAGCCCCTATAGACGGAATAGAGCCTCCTGGCCTTACTAAAGTCTTGTCTTGAAACGTGATGTACATATTTTATTTTGATTCCTAGACTGAATGAGCTGACAGTAATCCGCCATTGACAAAGTTCTGTATTTACCGTGATTTATTTGTAAGAAATGCTTTATTATTGCGTATACTCGTATGCTTCTATCTACTTTAGTCCAAGACATTATCGACATTGCAAGACAAAAACGTACACATAACAATCTACCATAAAACAATTCTGTTACAATTATAATATTTTTTACAATTCCACAACTCGCCCGCTTGCCTACTTGCCTAGTTGCTTGCCGTCGAGTAGCAGATTCCAAACGCAGCATGTAAACAAAGTTGTTCTTGCGTGGGTACGAAATAGTGTCAAGCAGTAAAGACTCACAAGCGCAGCCGACAACAAAACTATTGGGCAATGTAAGGATGGGGTCCGATTGACAGCGATTTACTGCTTTATACGGCATTCATTTAATGAAGCATTTATAATGTATTAACGGTTGGTATAACGAAGCTGGGTGAGGAATGCCCTGGACAGAACAACCTGGCGTGCATTACAAGAGGCCTACACTCAACATACGGTGAATAGGTTGAAGAAGAAGAAGAGATAGCGTTTTATTTTAATAATTTGTAATTATTTGTGCACCTTTATTTGTTAAATTTAGAAAAATAAATGGATGGCTTTAGTGGCGGAAATGGGTTGTATCATGTGAATATTATTCTGGACCAAAACAATAAAACATTTCTACATAGATTGTTCAATTTGAACATCGAGTAAATGATACTCACTACATGTATGGGCCGGCCAAATACAAAAGAATCTATACTCCCAAATAAACGGTAAAATATTCGTACTATCTACATTATCTGTTTAATACGATAATTTTACTATCTTAATAATATTATAAATGCGAAAGTTTGTAAAAATGTTGGATATTTGTTCGAAATAAACGCAGACGAACAAAGATTTCAATGAAATTTAACCCACGGGCAGACTATGTCGAGGATTAACACACTGAATACTTTTTACCCTAGTAATTTGGTCCCATGGGAAACAAAATTATTTGTCTATCTGATTTTTATATAAGTGGCACTGGTGTCGTACAGAAGACGCTATAAATCTCTACAGTGTTTTAGGAAGTTTTCTTGCGGGAAAGGCTTTTTATGCGGGCAAAACCGCGTGAGCACTTAGTAGTAGAATAAAACTTTTATGTTCTACTTAGTCCTTACAGAAACCTTTCGGGTTAAAACACCCATATTTAATATCGCCTTAATCTAATATCAGACACATAGAAAGTCATACAGATAATTTGGTTCCAAAAATTCACAAACAATATTAACTTATCATGATCTCTAAAATCTGGGTTCTCGCCCAGATTTAAGATAGTTCATGACATGCACCGCTATTATGCAAATAAACCGATTTCATTTTATTACTATTAAAGTAAATGCTCATCGACGATCTTGTTAATTACGACTTCATCCAACAGAGATAAGATGTTTCAAATGAATAAATATCTAAAGAAATGTCACGATAAATTACAATTTAAACTAGGTTATCTCAATTAAGAGTATAAACGAAGAAATTGATCTAGTTTATATTTTTCGATATTAATACTTGGTTATAGATATTGCCACTGTGTTATCTGTTATAAAAATTCTTGCATTCAAAAAACTAAATTAATAAAATCATTTTATTTCTAATCTGTAACTTGAAACCTGATAAAATATTAATTCAAAACAGAAAGATACATAAAAAGCATAAAAATCTGTTTATTACATTTCTCGTAAGCGAGAATCTTACTTACAGGTACTAATGCAAAGTCTATTTCTGCTGCGAAGCGCTATGCGAACGCTTTTCCAGTTTAGAGGTGATTATAGCCAATCACTGGGCTTTTATAGACTTAACATCTACGAGCTCAGTTCAGTGCCACGCAGGGCTTTGTTATTCATGGTACCAGTGGTGTTGCTATTCTTTATAAGCAATTTTACTATCATAAGGCGAGCAGTTTATTTCTCCTCATTTAGGTTTAAAAAATATTTTTTTATAAATTGAATTAAAATAAAATATAGAGCGACGTTTCACGATAGCTTCAAGACGTTGTAAAAGGTAATTAACGCTGTCAATATAAACTTATTTTACATTTTTTCTCGTTGTACAAACGTATATGTTGCTTCTCGCTTATCGCTCGCAGAAGGACCCCGCCCTCTTGTCATGTTGAACCACGTTTCTATTGAATTGTAATTGAATAGTCTATCGAAAGGCTGTTGTATGTGTAAATGTACGTTTTGTGAACATGTTAAATTCAATATTACTATTTCTATATGGGAGATATAACGGAATTTTGTGTGTTTCATAAAATTCCATTAAATCTAAACATGATTTTTATGTGACGAGGGTATTCGTTACTGTTATTTTTAAAGTAATAAATACCTTACCTGCATTATAATTTGATAACTAGTATTTTGCCTCGTTGACAAAGAAATCAGTAAAGACACACACTGTTTAATATTTACGATTGATCAAAATTAAATTCGTCGAAAGACCGCTAGATCTTCAATAATATGTTTTCTTTATTGTAATACTAGTTTTTGCGCACTGTTTCGCCCGCATAGACGAGTTTTCTGAGATAAAAGTCCCTCTATATATTTCCCCGGGATAGAAAGCCTGTAACCTTTCCAGGGTCTTAAACTATCTCCATACCAAATTTCATAAAAATCCGTTCAGTAGATTTTGAGAAAATCGATCACATACAAACAGAAAAGGGTACTTTATTTTATATGTATAGATTATACAACTCTGCTACTCTATTGTCCCGCAACGCAATGAAGCGTGACGAACACGCGCATTCCTATAGGACCTTCGGAGCACGCCTTAACCCACTGAAGGCACGAAACGAGGAAAAATCGAAAAAATCCGCGAATGAGAGAAAGGGTGGCTTCACATGTCGCGTGGGCGGGACACACCCCTATTCTTAGAATCGCGTGTGTACAATCGTAGTGATATATCATCACGCCTCTTCTTCTCAGGGATAGACAGATGTGTTAACGACATTTCGCCAGCTGTTAGGTTCAATGGAGGAGGCGATGCGAGTCAAGCTTTCCTGTTAACGAGCACAATTCCACAGTCTACTGATACTGTGCTAAAAAACTTAATATTTCCACCTAACCCGGGAATCAAACCCAACACCTGAGCGTGGCAGTTGCGCCGCAATACAATGAAGTCACAGAGAAAGTCATCGCATTCTTAGAACTACGTATAAACCAAAATTCTAACACCGCCTAGCAATTCCAAATATAATAGCTTCCTTCACACAAGATATGTTCCGGGACAGTCTAATTAGATTTTAGTGTGATATTCAAAATTCCCTTTCAAAATGAGATATATGTCTACTGATTTTTTTAACGCGGTTCTCTCATTTCACAACGCTTTAACGGTGAAGGAAACCATCGTGAGGAAATCTGCATACCTGAGAAATGCTCTAAAGGAATTTTGAGGGTATGTAAAGTCTACCAACCCGCACTAGGCCAGCGTGGTAAAGCCTAATCCCTCTCAGTAGTAGATGAGGTCTGAGCCCAGCAGTGGGACAGTTGATAATACATGGCTGATATTACTATTTATTGTTATATATTACAAGTCTGTAAAGGTAGGCTATCAGAACAGACGAGGTATAAAAGTATGAGACCAAAGCTGGTAGTTTACTTTTTATAGTTAAAATTACCCACTTATGGATATGGAACTGTAATAACACCTCTGTTAATGGCTTCTTATTTGAAGTCATTTGCTAAAGTATAGCTTAACGGTAAACCGCTCAGTGCAGTGTATAACCACCCTTATTCCTAAGTATAATTTATTGGGTTCGTATCAATGACCTAAATAAAGAAGTTTACACATTGGCTATGTTTAATCATCTTCGAAATAACATCACGCCTATTTCTGTAGTGCGTAGCAGTGCCGTAGTATCCATATAACTCGATTGCCGGCTTCCGTGGCGTAACTAATGTAAAATCAAATGATTTTAAATGATATCCAGACCGAATTTATGCATATCAGTACGTATAAGGTGTATCGGGTTGTCTTTCGGAAAATTACACCCTTCACCACTAGTACGTAGAATCGTAATTAGTGCATTTTTCAAACACATCCCATTACGCACATATCCCCGAAGGGGTATGCAGAAGCCCAACCGGGGCACCCTCTTTTCGCCTAGTACGCGCTGCCCTACCGCGCATGCAGTACAACTACGCCACCGAGGCAGTCATGCATGCGTGATTTTTTCAACGATTTATTATTATCTATAACAAAGACGCCAGATCAGTCATATATCACAAGACAACACACGGATACTTAACATCGCTGGGAAATTTAACTCTCAACCGTACATTAGACTTAGGCATGAATTAGTCTTCTATACAGCCCTTATGGGAAATATTACACATTAATAATAAATATTATTAGTCATAACATATCCCCTGCCGAACGTAGGCCTCTCCAAACATTTCCCGACATTCTGCGTCCAATCCTAGTAACCTTTATCAAGTCAACCTTGTAGATTTAACGTCGAATGCAGCCTTTGCCACGTGGTATTGGAAATCTTTTTCACTCCATTAGTAGTTCTCGTGCTATGTGCCCTGCCTACAGTCACTGATAATGGCAATGTCTGTATTTTTATTAGGCAAATGACGTCTCAGGGTGACGAGGGCAATGAAATTCAAACCTCTAGGTATGTAGGCGTGGGATATCAAGCAATAATCTTACTCCCTCCACTACAATTTACGTAACACTTATAAATCTTCTTTATTATCTAAATACGTCGCGTAGGCCGTAGCGTGTAACATTTTCTTCACGTTACATAAAATATTACATCGCTTTCGTAAGATATTTTAGAAATGTCTACAGAATAATAGAAAACCCGTAGAAAGTAGTTGTGAATTTGTGATGTAAACCTTTACAACGTATTATTTACGTACCGTTCTATCATTAATACAATAACTTTTTTAAAAATACTATTGAATACTCGCGACTTCGACTGTTCTAAAAATGGTTCAATGATTTCATGTCTAACCCTAAATAGTGAAACGAAATGAAATAATTTATTTTAACCCGTAATATGTTATACATTATTTTGATTCCGATTCCGATTGATTAATATTGAATTAACTCTACCACCAGTTCGGAAAGTAGTTCTCACCAGACAAGAACGGGCAAGAAAAACTGATGTTGCTCTTTTCAAAATCAGTTTAAGATATAAACTACAATACATTATACAGAAAAGAAAAGATTTTTTTTTATTGTTGTTTAGATCAGTTCATTTAGTAGTAACACTATCCAAAAATCTTATTAGAAACCTCTAGTCAACACGTTTATAGTCTTAAAATATTAGACGTACATAATCAATGATTGCTTTATGATAATATCACTAATCCAACATTACATACTGTTTGCTAAGCACGTGCCTCCTCTACTACTGAGAGGTTTTAGTCAACCATGTTGGCCTAGTGCGGGCATACTTAATATACCTTCGTAATTTTTATGGAGAATTTGTAGAAATGTAAGTTTCCTCACGATGTTTCCTTTACCGTTAAAGCGGTTGATAGTTGACATATATGCCGATATTAAATCAAGGTACCTTGAGCTGTTTCAAACCCACAACCGATTGTATTCAATCCCTAATTATGCCATCGGTACACCAGTAATTACCAACTAAAATGAAAGCTCATTAAAAACAAAATTCATCATTGTACAGTTTTGTTTTTATGAAACGCTTTTGCATAATTACATAAAGAAGCCGCGTGACCTTTTAGTTAGAAATGGCGGAATAGAATTTAGTTGTTAGCTGCCACCTTTTTTTCCTGCTTTGGGTATGTGGCATTTGATACCATATATTTAAATGCACATTTAACGCTAACGGCTATAAGAGGGTGTGGTTTGAGTAAGCTAATGACGAGCCTGTTGGCATTTTAGCTTCTCTAATGATGAACAGACACATTCAACACTTAAGGCGATCTGAGAATAGAACGTAAATGAAGGCTAGGGCAAAAAAACTTCTTAAACATTTTCTTAGATGTGCACAGCAAAATGACCCTTCTGTACCTGATGGTAACTGGGGTGGGGTCCAATAGAATGTCGACGACGAGAGATGATTAACCCTCAGCAGTATATTTTGTATCTGCCCGGATAGCGACCACCGTACACAAGGTGTTAAAACCCGCCATAATACAGTATAGTGGCCCACGTAAGTGTGTCGCGTTCTGAAATCAGCCTTTGTCTATCCTATTCCAACAGGCCAGCATAATAGTGTCGACTACGAAGGGGTAATCATCTCTCGCCAGTCGTCATTCTATTGACATAAACAAGACAATCATCTGCCTGCCTTTTGAGGACACAGGCGTGACTTCATTATAAAGATCATAAATATCTTGAAGGCACAGCGTCGCTACAATTTAATAGTACAGATACTTAGCTTTTAATTTTCTCACAGCATCGTAGCCCTATGCGGCCATTACTAGGTAATTTTCATAATTTAACCTCCGCATTGGACCAGGGAGAAAATTAAATTAGCTATTAGCACTTGCGGCTGTATACAAATTTTATTGCCATATGCATTTCCATTTTATTGTTTTTAAACACTTCTAGCTATTTTTGATGGGAGGAAAATATGGTGTTCAGTTTTTATGACGTCTTTTAAAACACGTATAGATAATGGCATAATCATGTTTCTGTATAGTTCTATCGATAATGGAAACCATAACATTTTCAATATCACAAGTAGAATACAAGTATTGTTATTTTATGGAAATCTTAAATATATAAATTTTTTTATTATTTAAAAAAGGCATAACACAGAACACAATCATTATACAGAATACTTAAGCACTAAATTACATTAAGACTAGATTCAAAGATTGTATTCCTTAAACCTATGCTCTAATTGAAATTATACTACGGAAACGACTCTATAAAAAACAATTAACAATATAAACAATATATAATTACTTGATAAGTTTAAAAAGTAGATGCATGGATATCATTAGACGACTTTGTTCTAACAATAATATACCATTGAAAAAAATAAGTATTTATCGTAATTTCCAGGTTTATTTTAATACTAAAATATCCATCGTTTCAATATATTAAAGAATACAAATGCTAGATAATGACCTTTTAAAATGATCGGTAATAAATTTAAACAATTCGGTAAAAAAATTCAAGTCAGTTATTGAATAACTTAATAAAAAAACTGGGTTACCATCAAAGCTGACCATTGCATATTAATAACGTTGTTTTTAACAGCTGTAATAAACAAAAAAAGGTATCCATTCATTCTCTTTATCGACTTTTTTTCAGACATACTTTCACTCTAATTAATTAATTGTTGAACACCGCATTTCCGTCAAATTAGCGGTCTATAATAAATTTGAACAACAGTTCTTCGACTTGAACACTAGCCGGCATCAATTGGTAACCACAAGGCAATTAACGTCTCGAAAGGTTACCTATTAGGCACCGCGTAGACGTTCAACTTGTAAGACATACGGTAGAAAGTCGTAACGAGCTATGTTAATGAAACAGATCAACGGCTAAAAAAAGTATACAAAATTGTATAATTACAAAATATAAGTAATTTGTAACTTCAACTTGCGAATGACCAACACCTTAGTCCGCCCCGTGACCATGAAGACTGCAAAGTCTTCAAACCGTCGGGAGAAAATGATAATATAAATAACCGTGATAAAATCCGTAAATAGTTTTATTTCAAAGTTTAATGAATTTCTGTCTTAACCAAACGTTATATGGCTTGTATCCTACTGGCTGACCACCATTTTCAATAAACGACCCCAATCGCTTTTTTAGATCTTTCTCAAAAATGGACCAATCAGAACACAGCTTTTCTTGACATACGTGCCAATGACTTGTTTTAATCGGATTACAGATTGAGATTGGGATCGTTTATTGAAAGCGGCCGTAAGGCGTGGGGATCGTGTGGCCCTTCTTATAATCATAGTGAATCAACCCATCACCTTAGATTAATTTTTGTATACCATAGAGCCGAAACACCCAAATTAGATTTTGGTGTAAAAGATCACATAAAAATACAAAAATAATAATAACAATGACAGAATTGATATATGAAGCACACCGCCCGCGCCACCGCAAGGAACGAGCGGGACGTGTGCGGGCCCGCGGGGTGGGGAAGGGTGTGCTTGTAACAGTCGGCTATAGTAGTAGGCAGCTTGACGAAATTTTTATATGTTTTTGGGATAAAATATAACATATGTTAATAATTTGTGCAATGGATTGTGTTACTGCTTCTCGACAAACTAATTTCGGGTTTGTTTTATTCTAAATATAATGTTGTATATCATCTTAGTGTCTCTTGTAGGCTAGTAAACTACCAAAATGTGAATCACTTTTGAATTTATTTGCCGAAACACGAATTGTCACATGATCGATTATATACAATTTTTTTGTATTACATCACTATTTTAAGGAAAAATTTACATCTGCCAACTGAAATGTTGAAATTCAGGCCAATGTCAAACACGCCCACATGTTCCCGGACTTAATGCTAATAGATGAGAAATCAGAAATCCAGTTGTTAACTTCAAACGCAAATAGTGCGCAATACACCCACGCACGTAATTTCTGATGATACTGCACGTAAGGGCTTATACACACGGTGCGTTAAAAAGACAGAAGGCGCGTTACATCGCGCGATAAACACAACGGTCGTATGCTGTATTTTTATAATTATTTCGCAACGGACATCAAATCATCAGTAAGTTTATGCCATTTTTAGGGTTGTTATGTTCTTGTGGACCAAAACCATAAATAAATAATTAAATTGACAAGAAAATGTCATCTTTACACAGCATGTTGACTTTCAATAGGTAATGCGGGAACAAAACAAAATATTCACTAGATGTACAATATAATATGTAGATACGCAGGACATCGCGCGGGGTACCGAAGAGGACGGTTGCCGTCCCTTAGTTATAAACCATATTCGAGATATTTTAAATGCGCATTACTCGCTACGCACATTTACCCCATATGACTCTAAGTATTCGGACGGACTGAATTGCATCTTAATATTCTGACTGCAAAACTTACTCTGACCTGTGGGTTTCTATGAGATAGTTGTTTTGTTTTTACATTATTATACTGCAGACAAACTGCAGTTTATATTACATTGAAAATTAGCAAACACGATTCAAGACAAAGCGAACCTAAACTAAAGCCACAAAAAAAACAAAACAAACAATGCATTAAACTGGGGTCATATTTTCCAGAATTTCTATGCAAATGGTATTTTACACGGGAAACGGTATCGTAAATTAATTTCAGTGAAACAAACAATCGCGTGATCTAAACATTTATTGTTATAGTTAACACTGCTTAGCGGTACAAAGTGCACGATATTTACCACGAATCGTAAAAATGTTGGATATTATCGGCCAAAGATCTCACGAAATTCACTAAACACATCACTTCAACAGTTTTTACAACTACATTTCACGTTAAATTGAAATGTATGCCTTACTTCATTGATTTAGGGTTGATTGTTGAGTGTAGTAGGGTTGCAGATACGACATTTTATGAGATAGGTTTGGAGTATGTGTGAAAGGGTCATGTGAGGGAGTGACGTGTAGGCGGGTTAAGGAAAAATCGAGACATCGCCAATCTCTGTTACTATTGGTAAAGATGCTTGGTAGGGATACCCACACGCGACTTAATGTGTAAAAATAAATAAAATCGGAGTTACTCAAACCAACGTGGAAGGTAATCATGGTTGCCAAATGGTACGAGGTGGACTAGACAGATGACGTCACGGTTCACATCACCAATTTGTCTATTTTTACTGCAAATAGTAATTGCAATATATTCTTGTCTATTTCCAACGCTAAGTTGCAGTAATTGCTCTTTTATGTTCTGTTCGAGGTGGTCTACTAGAGAGATGACGTCATGTTTGATACATCACCGATTTGGATAAATTTTTATTTTCTACAGCAAATCTTTAGGTGTAATTGTAATATATTTTCATCTTTTTGTATCTCTAAGCTGCAGTGCTTGCACTATTATGTTCTGATTTAAAAAGTTATAGTTTATTATTATTTAATATAAGAAAGACTTTTACGGCTCAGGATGGCGTTTATAAGCATCTTTTATTCTAACAAAGTGACTTCACAGCTCTTGATGGTAAACGCGATGCCGTCCAAATAAAGTATGGAATGGCAATAGATGGCTATCTCATGACATGCGATACAATAATACTAGCCTACTAAGATGCTGGATGAGAGATGGATGAGGAAGGGGAGAAAACACGCCCAGGTAAATTATTTCAAAGTCTGATGGTGTGGCAAAGAAAAGAGTTAGCGTACCTATGGGTATCAAGCTTTGGATTAGCATACCAGAACACGTGACTCTGCTGGAAAATGGAGGGAATCGGAATCAAAGCTATATAACTCATACAAAAACCCTTTTGTCTGCTGAGGGAACTAGCACAATACGGATATATTTACCTGTTCTCTGAGTGAATTCACAAAGATTGCGGCCATTATAATTTCGTATAAAATGTGAATGTTTCAAAAAAAAAAAAGACAAGAAAAATGTATTCATTACTTTGTGTTACACTACTGTATTAGGTTATCTTATCCTGTAAAAGTAGATGTAAGAGGAAATACATAAATAAATAAATAAACAATCGATACAGTTGTTTTGAAAATCTACGGAAACAAAAACAATAAATAAGGCAGCACATACTTTCAGATTTTCGAATTCCAATGACCGTGCCCACAGAACTAATTAGACTTACAAATTCTAGATCATTCTTGACTATAGTTTCAAAAATTAAGAAACTAATTTTATTAATATTGATAATACTTATAGATAATACAATATAGATTCAATCGTAACGAGCAAATATCAATACTCATACAGAATAAAATACAAAATATAGTATTAAAAGTAAATACTCAAATATAACAATATAAATTTTATCTCCATATAGCGAGATATTAAAAACCTCTTAGTATCGAAGTGATTTCATTTTCTCAATACTCGTATTTTTCATACGGTCGAGGATGACATATCACAACGAATCATAATTTACTTCAACCGCCATCTGAAAACACACCCTACATAAAACTGAATAAGGTTAATATTACAGTGTGCGTGATAACAATCCCTCCTTTGCGATTCCATACGATTTCACTCGGTAATGATTCGCCCCGTAATGAGGGAGACGCGCGAGTAATATTCCGAGAGGAAATTCATAGATAAACAAAAAAATGGATCGGAACAACGGACTGTTTAATAAAAAAATTGCTGTCTATACGGTACAACATAATTATATAGGTATATTGATGGTAGAATCAAAATAGACTCTTATTAATGTAAAATGAACGTAGAAAAACAGATATTATAAATAAAAAATAAAATAGATAACGTTCATTACCAAAATTATTTTTGTTACAAAGTTTTTTTTTCTATTTCCCAAATAGTTTTACATAACAAGATTTTTATCCTTGGCACCCAAACTAGATTAATCAGCATTGTGGGTGACAATGTTTCTCCACGAGTACAATATTGGCTAAAATATACTAACGACAAAATTTGTGATTCATGTCTATGTTACTTAGAAATAAACACAAAGAAACTTATAAAATAGAAAAAAAAATTCATAAGAAAATTACTCAGCTCGACTACTGTCTAAGGTGTAAAACCTAGCCAGAGCTGATTTCCAGCCACTCTTAGCCTCTGTTGTTAGGCGAGGTATTAAGTAAGGACTAAGTGCTCAAACATTCATTTATAGTTACTAAGTACTAAAATAACTAAGCGGCGATAGCCTAGTTGGGTGTGGAACGGACTGCCAAGACGAATGTCCGCAGGTTCAAATCCCAAAGGCACACACCTCTGACTTTTCTAAAAAATCATGTGTGTATTCTTTGTGAATTTATCGTTCGCTTTAACGGTGAAGGAAAACATCGTGAGGAAACCTGCACATCTGAGAAGTTCTCTATAGGAATTTCGAAGGTGTGTGAAGTCTACCAATCCGCACTAGGCCAGCGTGGTGGACTAAGGCCTAAGTAGTAGAGCAAGCCCGTGCTCAGCAGTGGGCAAGTATATAATACAGGGCTGATATTATTATTATTATTATAAGTACTAAAAGTAATCAATAATGTACATTCTCATGATGGTAGCCATATCCAGTGTCAAAACTATATATAGCTCTACTAACATTGTGACAAAAAGCATCCGTAAATAACGAATATTTCACCAAAATCCCGGTGTCACAAATTCTCTTAGACTAATAATAATGGCATTAACGTTTATAAAAATAAAATAACTATTCATTGATTATTTTGTTAAAAACTTACACTTTATTATTTTACATCTACAGTTCAAATAGCTTATTGTAGTGTTATTTTAACGATAAGTATATGGTTTCATTTAGTAACGCAATGTCAAAATCACCGTGTATAACCGAACATGCTATATAAATTAAAAAAAAATAACTTCTAATATATTCGAAGTTCATTCCAGCCATAACCAATCCATGGAGGAAAACGTTCGTCCTTCCGGAGTTTATTATTGCTGTTATTGCTTTCATACGTCAAACTTCTTGCCAACAATCAGAAGCTCTACGTAGATATAAGGACACTTCAACTTACGATGTACTTTTAATGGTATTTACGATGAAATAAAAAAATATATAATAAAAACATTTATTACATAAAAAGATTTTTTAAAATTTATATTTAATTTCAAAACTTTATGGTCTATTTTACAATTTCGGAGACCAATTGATAGCGGCTTCAAGTTTGGTAGTCACAATACGAATATTGATGACAAATATTTCCTCGCATTATGCGCATAGCGAAATACCATTCAATTAACATGTCACACTTAATTACTAGCACTGGCTTAGCAAATGACTCTCATGACTACCATCCTAACAGTTCTCACCAAACCCAAGGGAATCCTTAAAACCATTGCGAAATTTATGAAACTTTTAGTTTTAAACATATTTAAGAAAATGACAATCACAAACATACGCTCTCAGAAACCACAAACAGATCCACTCAACTCTTAGGAGTGTCATTACTTGGTCCAAGGATAACAAAATTCTCTTGCTAAGTAAAAATTGTACGCATAGCAACAAAGTCGCAATAGAGGCTCGGCTCGGTGTATTCTTTGTGAATTATCGCTTGCTTTAACGGTGAAGGAAAACATCGTGAGGAAACCTGCATACCTGAGAAGTTCTCTATAGGAATTTCGAAGGTGTGTGAAGTCTACCAATCCGCACTAGGCCAGCGTGGTGGACTAAGGCCTAATGCCTCTCAGTAGTAGAGGAGGCCCGTGCTCAGCAGTAGGCAAGCATATAATACAGGGCTGATATTATAACCACACATCTATAGATCATAATTCTGGCGACTGTAAAGAAGTAGATCTCGCGTTCAACATGAAATCAATTACATTTGAACTGTACTGTATAGGTATACTCAAGTTAAGATTGAATTTGCCATGGCACAATAAAAAAATACATACTTAATTAAAACATATTTTTCTACGTAGGTACTTATATAACACAATATGTGGAAATAAATGCTCTTCATAATAGTCCATATAAAACCAATTCCTCTCAGCTTCCCTTTAGAATTTATGTAGAATCTATTTCCATTATATAGATATGTAGATCGCATTCATGCATATTTAATTGGTCCCATTGTAATATAAATTACTTGAAATAGATAATATAAAATAAGTAACAAGGTAACCTTCACTCGAAAATGTCTCAAAAAAATATTTTTTTTTTCTAATAACTTTGCATCATTAAAGAAATCCTGCCAAAAGTATATTTTAAGGCTCTCATGTAAAATAAAACAACTTTTATACATAGTATAGATATTCGTTTTGCAAATTGAGATTTTATATACTTATATTTAAAAATTAAAGATTAAACAATCCTTTGTAATATATTAGTACCTACATGTTGTCTGTTTCCCTTTCGAAAAATTTCACCTTTCGTCTCGGATTCTTTTCAAAACGACTACACATTACAATTCTAATTTCAATTGTCTCATTTCCAAAGAACATATTAACACCAATAAACATCCGACGCAAATCAGCTTAAAATTGAAGTCTCGCCGAGCCTCCCGAGCTGCGGTAAGTTACATCTCATTACTGCTGACAACGCTCGCTCAAAGCATCAAGCATTGTCACAAAGGAGGTTACATTTTTCATAAAATACTTGTCAAAATGCCTCCTACAAGTCTGCGGCCCCAGGCCATGACGTAACGAGTACCCGTGTATGGAGACTCTCAGAACGAAAGCCACTCGACATCACCTATTACCGTCCCTTTCTGAAATTACGCGTGTGAGCGAGACGCGTACAAATTCTCTCCGTCATATTTTTCCCTTTACCACCCTCGCCATCTGAAGCGTTCTTTTTACATAAAAGAGGTTCTCGAGAAAATAATAACGGGACTTCTCAAAGGGCACCCAACTTTCGCTATTTGGATGCTTTGATTTTCGACTTGGCAAAGAATTTTACGAGACCACAAAGGGAATTTCGCGATATTGAGCAAGGATTTAATTTTTCTAAGCTAATGCCATCGGACCGTTCAATACAACAGATGTTTGCGTCATATGTTTGATTTGTGATTGGAACGTTTGATCTCGCGTAAGCAGTAGTTAATACTCGTATGTTGTAAATTATACTATATTGTTAACTCAACAAGGTTTACTTCATGTGCTGGTTTTGCTTTTTATATTTCTAGGTTGGTAATAATGTATAATCCTAACTAGCCACCCCTTCCATAGTTAAGTACAACGCTACCACGACATTTCTGATTAAGAGTTAATAAGTGACGATAATCACTTACTATGATTCTATTAAAATATTATTTTAAATTTGGACAATTTGTATTTTTTGGCATATATTAATGTAGATTTTTTTGCCTACAATTGATCTTCAACTAAAATTTCAACGTACCTAAATAAGCATTAGCAACATCTTACTTTGCAAAAATAACAATGATTGTCCATAGTTTATACTACAGCACTCAGAGCTCGCGAAATTATGCGTAAATAAATCTGTAATGGTCTCCGCATTGTAAAATGGCAAAATATGGATCCGTTCTTAACCTTCTATATTAAAGTGGGTGTGCAAGGTTTGTTTTCTTAAACTTTATAACTATCGCCATTTTGAGAATGGACAGATTTTTGCGTATTACTTCGTAGACTATATGGGATGCAGCTAAAAATATACGACATTTGCAAAATAATAAAGTTCAAATTGACTTTTGATTTCAAGAACTTTCAAATCCATGAATGGCCTGAAGTTATGTTCTTAATTCAGCGGCCACGTGACTTTGGCGAATTAGGTTCATAAATTATACTCGCCATAAACTAAAAACGAATAAGATTTTTATACATAATCTTTTACGTTTACGGTCGTAGGTTCTCTATAATCCACTCTATGACATGAATAAAAGCCGTAACTGTTTTGAATTTTCAAAATAACCGCTTTAAGTCCTAAAGTATTTTTTTTTTTTTATATAACTCGCCTAATAATACGAAAAAAATTGTTTACTCGTTTATGATCTTGCTGCCGCCAAAAACTCAAAATATACACGTTATATATTAAGCAAAATACTAATCGTATTACATAACATTACCAATCTTCAGTCAAATATTACTAAAATCAGAAGCCCATTGACATTAATAAGCCATACGTAACTTATAATTCCCGTGTAGGCAAATGTATAAATACTTGTCTCCACCTCTCTGTTTACAAATGACTCGAATATAGCCAAGTGTCTTAGGAAGTAAGTATATGTTCAAGTGTTCAATTGAAATGGTATAGTGCCATATTATGCATCATTACCCGCCAACGCTTGTAAAGTTTATAGTGTCAAGTTCTGGGTTTGATGCTCAGTGTGAGTCTATTTAATGAACTTTACAGATACTGGCTGAAGCGACGGTTCAATGACCTTGGCTATAAATAATGGGGTGGAACAATAGTATTTAGATAACTATAAGAGAAAAAACGAATATAAAAACACATTTTTATAATCATAATACAATTTCACAAAATACTAAGATTAAAGCAAAGAAAAATCACGTCTCAAGAACAATATCATAGCATTTGCGAGTAACAAAGTAGGTACTCATTTCGTGCTCGTGACGAAATTTCAACTCGGACATATCTCTCATAACTTGAGCACGCCAAAACATTTCAGCGCGAATTTTTCTTTAGACGAGAGAGAGATTTTATGACGACAAATGACAAAAATACTCAACGTTTCATTGTGAAACTTGGAAACGGTGCTGCGAGCATTTTTGTGCGCCCTCACAGCTTCCTTATACATGTGTACAGAAGGGCGAAGTTATTTGCCTTCGCTCCTCTTCCGTCCATTTGCCCCTCTCCCCTCCCGCGCTTCCGTTTCCCATATTCCGCCTCCCACCCGCCGCGTCCGCCCGACAGCTAACAAACAAAATTATGCTCTAGTGCCGCGGTGAAGGGTTGACTTCGCCTCCCTTCGCGACAACTATTTTTCTTTTACCTTCACCAACAACGTGACATTATTCGCGAGAAAAAGGTTTCCAATTCTAAATTCAGCGTGGCACATTTGAATTTTGAAGAGTTGGCACGCTGCGTGTAAGCCTGTTTGGAAATCGGTGCGGGTCGCGTGTCCCCCGCGGGGGAGACGGGGGCGACGCGGACTGTACGAAAAACATATTTTTCAGATAACGACAATGAGAAAGGAAAATATTCAGATGAAAATTCTCCGATACGGCGCGCCGGGTGCGCCCGCGTGGAAGATATTAAGGGGCGGCCGTGTGCTACTTAACGATATTTTTCGACATGCTTTACTTTTATTGCTAACTCACGCCTCTGATATCGGATACCCGTTTGTCGTATATCAAAAACTCCGCAGTCTCGCAGACGTACATTAAAATAATAGTATTCCCATCTTCGGCTGAAATCTGCAGAGCCAGATAGACTGTTCATGCATCGACGAGTCCTTTGTGCTATTAAGACTGAAAAATATCCATCGTTACATTTTTACGAGGGAAAAAAATGTTTGATGAATTACCAAATCTACAACAATATTCGGGAAATTTATTATCCGAGCAATGTCCCGGTGGGATATTAAGTAACACGATATTAGCATCCCTCGAAAGGAAAGGGACGCCGCTATGGATTAAAAGGTTAATTAGAGAGAGACGGATTCACAGAGGGGGCGATCTTGTCTAAAGGACATTGGCCTCCGGGGCACGCGACCGTTGATTCGAACTCCTTTTTAATTCTTTTTTATTAATTATACTATGCGCAGAGAGTCTTGACCTCTTTACAAATTCAAATAATAGAAACAAAACATTACTATGACCAAGAAATTCTTAGCATATCGGGATATCAGATTTCTCTTGAACAATAAAACCTCATAAACGTAAGTCGCAAGCTTTTATAGTCTTGTATAAATAAAACAAATAGAGATTATTTGATTTGACTGTCCAACGTTAACGGCGAGACCTGAATAGACGGTATTATTTATGGATATTACAAACCGCTTTCAAATCCATTTAGTAATTTAATATTAGACCTCACTCCTCGCTATTTCCTTTATGCGTTAAAAAAGATTGCAAGTATCAAGATTGCTGGACCGCGCAAAAAATCTTAAACGCCCCGACTTCCTCTGTCTCATTAAAGAGCTTTTTCTCAAGTGCGCGACGCCGGTTTTATTCTCCACTTAATAGGCAGAACCGTTTGGTTTCTTCAATGTAAACTTGGCAATGAACGGTGAGCGAACCAAGGGGAGACTTGCCAAAATTGGGTCAGTCTTTGACTTAATTTTTTCCAACCAAGGTCGGTGATAATCAATAAGGGTGCCGTTCTAAATTTACGCCTGCTTGTAATTAGATTTTTGGAGTATTGATTTTGAGGTAGGTCGGGGAAATCAATGCCGCGACTCTGGCATTGTTCGTGACATAATAGGTTGGGATGAATGTAAATGAGCGTGAGTTTTTAAGTGTGACGTTTGTTTACGATCTTTTAATGACAATGGTTAAGGAAAAAACATTTTTAATTATAGACGAAACGTTTTGTGGGTTATTTTTTTATTATGTTAATGTTTTTTAAAGTACAAACAATGGCTTTGATATATTTTCAACAACTCTGTCTATTTTATTATTATAGTTGTCAATTAAAGCTTGCTGTTTTCAGTTAAGTATTTGTCGACAACCGAACTTTATTATTTGGTGTTGTGGTCACATAGTGCTGAAATAACTTTTGTTATCAGGAACAGGCCTTTGTAAAGTAATAGACTTCATATATAATAATAATATCAGCCCTGTATTATATACTGTCCCTCTGCTGGGCCCGGGCTCCTTTACTATGAGACATACATGAGCGGGGTAAGGCTTTAGTCCACCACACTGACCTAGTGCTGCTTGGTATACCACAACTTGAACTTCATATACCTTCAAAATTCCTATAAAGAATTTCTTGGGTATGCATGTTTCCTCACGATGTTTTCCTTCACCGTCCAAGCAAGCGGTAATTCACAAAAAATGCACACATAATTTTAGAAAAGTCAGAGGTGTGTTCCCTTGGATTTAAGCCTGCGAACATTCATCTCGGCAGTCCGTTCCACACCCAACAACATGACTGTCGCCGCTGACATCATGTAATTGATAATTAAGACCACAGAATTTCTTGACCCCATTTAAAATTTCTAGAAAATAGTCTTTCCAAAATCAGAAATATTAACGTCTACAGCCGATTCAATATAGCATCTAAACAAGGCCTAAAACAATACATTTTACGCGTAAAATAAAATATGGCGATGAGACAATCAAAAAAGAATATTATCAGACAAAGAAGTGAATCTAAACACAGCTGTCTGTAAGTTAGTTATATTTTATTCGATTTGCGAAGAAATAAAACTAGAAATCAGCAAGAATCCAATCTTGGGAATAACTTCAAAGGCTGAATACTAATATCCGATGGAAAGAACGGAATAGGAATGGACGAAATCGATTCAAGCTTGGGGTTGCAGCGGGTTTGACGCGTTCGACTGCTTTTAGATATAGTTTTTAATATTTAAAAATATAAGTATTCCGTTATATTATTATATAATAATATATCTACTAAATAATTAGACAAATGTAATTGGTTCAGACCAATTACATTTGTCTAATTAGATGGATGGTCAGCCATCTTATCCTTAAATTTAAAGTTTACAAATTGCTGGTTCACTATCATATTCCTATATTAATATTCACTTGTGGTGGGAAAAAGAGGTTATAAATTATCATGTCGGTAAAAATTTGAGAAGACATTAAGTATCCATGGTCCCCGTGTATTTATATTTTGAGATCATTGAAAATTTTATGTAAGTATCTAATAGTTCTTTGGTAGATTCGAAGGTGTACTTAACAATTATGTAAATTAAGTAGTTGTCTTTAACCTAAGTACTTTAAGCTGTTAGACCTATGTATGCTATAATCTCGCTCTCTAACCAATTCAAAACGAGATAGCGGAGCGCTCTACAATCTATGGTTGCTTTATCTGCTCTATCTCTTTGTTCACACATAACTCATGCCACAATGACACAAATACCACTGATACATGTGTCTCCCACTCTCAAGCTCACATCTCAAGATGCAATATCGAATAAACCGTCTAGCATGCTTGACGCGATTGTCAAGCCAGATTCTATTGACCGTGGCAGAGGAATAAATGGCGCCACTCACATCCCACTGTTGACTGACACTCGTAAACGATCATTTTCGTTTATCCACTCGTCTGTCAACCGTGTACAGACAGCAAAAAACCATGTGTAATGAAAGCCGCTAGCCCACTTACAATATTTGTTTGGTGGAGGAATGCGGTAGCCGGGCCCGCGTGCAAATATACGTATTGTATGGTCAATACACTTGTGTTAAGCTTAACCGTTGCCCGTTTCGCTGTAGCGTTGGCAGAAAAATGTAACGTATTTTAAAATATTAACTTGAACTGTACATGAATGTTATATTTAATGCTGGTTTTTATGTGTAAACATGTACTCAAACTATGAGTTTTACGATGGAGATTAAGATTTCGAATATTTTGGTCATCTTAGAAATTATAACGAAATAGATTATTTAATTTCCTTAGCTAGAGTTCGACAAGGGCCTTTTCTTTCTTTTCACTTTGTTTTATTTTGAAATACTCACATTTTAATTCACAAAACAAACCGATTACATACTAAATTAACAATATTGAATATATTCCATACCCTTTCGCTATGATTATAAAATACTAGAACTTGATTTAAAATATTTTCTCAGATTAAAGCCCCTTAGCACAAGATCCGTGGTACACTTTTCATCGTTTATTACTATCAAGCAGATTTTTCGTGAGTAGCTTACTTTTGACTAGACGCCCAAGTTTTTCCTTACAGTAACGTTGGTAAATGGTAGCTTAATAGACACAATATGACAAGTGTACCAGGGATCCTGTACTACCTGTGCATTTTACCGGAACAAAAATTAGGCTGGGTGTCATCGAGAATATATCACTGCAAATTCCATCTAAATCTATTCAGCAATGTCATTACTCCTTCACAATTTTTGCATTTATAATTAAGCATACACGTGTGATGTATGAAACATATTTCTGCCGACGCTACCCTTCACCACGCTGTCAAGTCCGAACAAACATTCTAAAACTGAAATTATTATAATAATATTTAATACTCGTTACTCCCATAACTCTGCGTCATTTCTTACGCACAAAATATAAACGATTAATACTCTAACTGCCTCGGTGACGCAAATAATACGATTATCGTACTGAGGTCTCGTATTTGATCCCCGGCCGAGTAGTGATGTGGTTTCTATCATCAATCCGAAATTGTTTTCGATAAATTGCTATAACCTCGATATGGTTTAACTGATGTGTTTAAATGAGATTTTAATAAGCAAACGAGATATAGGTATACTAAATTAACTAATAAACAGTGGCGATGGATGACATTTTTAAAATGGAACTCGATACAACTTATAGGTTATGCATAAATGCGGTCTGAAAATCCTTCTAATGCCGGCGGGAATTAGGTATTTGGCCTCTTTGCCACTTGTATAGGATGATACAAGTTGACAGCATCTATAAAACGATTTACGAACAAATTTTTTCGGTCCCATAACACATCCAAAATATTGGAGAAGGCATGCTTCGTTGCTGATGTCCGTATGCGCCGAAAAAGGCTACCGCGAGTTTTGGTTGGTATGCTGGTGTAGGATATACAGGGGTTAGGGACTCGTTCCATTACTCGCTCAGATGATACTATATTCCCGAGCGTCGATATTGAGCCGTAAGACCGGAGAAACCAACATAACCATCCCACTCACCCTGCAAGTGGTGGTAGCAATAACGCGTTTTTTCAGCGCGAAAAAAAAATGATTCGTTGCTGACGTGGAGGTCATTACCGGATGAGAATAAAAGACTGTTTACGCAAAAAACTATTTTAATTTTGTTTTTAATATTGTCCAAATTGTAATATATATTCCAACCTTAGTTATGCATGTTGTGTTAGTTTTTATTGTCGCACATGTTAATAGATCCAAATGATTTAACTTTGTTTTGAGATGTAAACTGTTGGCTAACTTTAATTAGAAAAATACACTATCAAGCGAAAGAAAAACGCAGTCTCAACATCTCTAAAGAAAGAAAGACCATAGAATTTCCAAAACAAACGCATACCAAACGTCTAGCAGACCTCATCTAACTAATCATTTTAACCGTTAACAAATAATCTAGCCCCAACTTGACCCACTTGGGGGCGAGTATTTGAGACCACTTAAGCGTTATTACTTAGCAACATGCTAAAGTAACTGGAATTTTATAACCAGCCCTAAACGGCCAATTAGCAGTTAACTCACAACCCACTGTTACGTGATTGATTGAACAAAGTTTGGTTTTTATGGGAAAATCTATAATAGTAGTTTCGACAACTCACACGCCAGGTTTCTTCTTTAAAGCTGGCCACACTAAATGTGTAACTTCTAATATCATTTTTTTATATGTGCATAGCAATTTGAACCCCACTGCCTGATAAGTGGAGTGGTGTCCAATAGAATGTCGAAAGACGAGAGATGAGTACCCCTCGACAATTGACACAATTATGCCGGCCCGTTAAAAAGCGGCGATAGCCTAGTTGGGTGTGGAACGGACTGCTAAGACGAATGTCCGCAGGTTCAAATCCCAAGGGCACACACCTCTGACTTTTCTAAAAAATCATGTGTGTATTCTTTGTGAATTTATCGTTCGCTTTAACGGTGAAGGAAAACATCGTGAGGAAACCTTGCATATCTGAGAAGTTCTCTATAGAAATCTCGAAGTTGTGTGAAGTCTACCAATCCGCACTAGGCCAGCGTGGTGGACTAAGGCCTAATCCCTCTCAGTAGTAGAGGAGGCCCGTGCTCAGCAGTGGGCAAGTATATAATACAGGGCTGATATTATTATGCCGGCCTGTTGGTGATAATGATGATGACAATGATCCCGGAACGCGACACCTTGTGAACCGTGGTCGCTATCCGGGCGCATGTAAAATTGAACCTACAAGCAGCATGAAATAAAGCATTGTAAGACTTAAATATATCAAAGTCAAATACCTAATGCCATAACTACCGCCTCCAAATCATCACGATAAGCTGTGGCTGTTTGAAATGAATGATAGTGTCAACGCCAGCATGGTAGAACAAAAGACTAAATAGCGAGTAAGACAAAATAGCGTCAAAGTAAAGTGACTCAACGCAGTAAGTAAGGAACATGATTTAGATTTAAATGATTTAAATAAAAACCATAACACCTTGACCGGCAAAATCCATCGACTGCCTAAATCAAGGAATGCTTTGTTTAGTCGACTTCGGAAGAAATTATAGAAGCCTTGTTAAAATAAGACCTGACGTCGCGTTTATTCCAAATTGTTCTCAAACTACTTGTAAATAGGGTAGTCATTACAAAAAATCTAGTTATCACTTCTATAACAGTACAGGGCCCTTATTCTGTATAATAGTGTAAACGCGTAACGCGGCCGTGTCATGTTATCTTCGAGAAATGTGCGTGGAATGGTATTCTGTAAGCCAAATTTCTATAGTCCTAAACATGACGCGTTGTGTTACGTGCTTGTTACGCACTGTTAAAATAACGTGCGGGATAGAGAATAAGGCCCCTGTTTGAAATAATACTGTTCTACGGACACGCCAATCTTAACAATTATGTCAAATTTGAAGTTAATTGTAATGCAAATGAACTTGTCATTTCGATTAGGACACAAAAATGAAATGACAGTGACGGAATGATTGCGCTGTCACTTTTATTGATATACAAAATGACTGACAGTGTACTTATTAAACCTCGGTTTAGTTAAACCCGGCTTGGTTTAACAATGTCATGGGTTTATGATATTGTGGTATTTATTACTGATTATTAACACATTTTAAAATTGTTGGATGATAAAACAATAAACAATTGTTTTTTTTTCAATTGCTGGTTTCATAAGACTCAACGTGGAATGTTCTAGAGTGACAAACACAGTTCAATGCTTCAGATTTCTGGGTGATTTTGCTATACTATCCTGGAAAGCTGATTACTAATAGGAGGAAGGCTTGCTAGTCTCGATATTTGCAGAAATAAATGTACTGTGTAAAGACAATATTAATAAAATATATCTTATATTTTTTATTAATATTTATAAATAAATTTAGTGATTAATAACAAAATTAATAAATAAATCGAATTGAGGACTTGAGCGCTCCTAGACCAAATGAAGCGAAGCCACTTTACAACCATTAAAATTAACTGTGACCTCAGCCCTCTAGAGTAGGGCTGGCACAACTTCCTGGAACTAAAGGATAATTTAATGTTATAGTTCTTTAGACTTTGCACTATAAAATCCAGAACCATAGTATTTTTTAGTACATTTATCAATCAAATATGTAGCAGACATTTCCATCTTTTGTGTATTCTACAGCATAGCACACCGCATCTCATCAAAGTGCTATTATTATATATCAATTCGAATCCAGGACAATTTAATAGTCCGCGGAGACTCTTAGTTTCAAACTGGGACATATCCCCGAACGTATACCAGCCCTACCAGAACTGCGTACATTTACAACCACTTTAATACCATCAGTTAATCCACGACCATAAAACGCACGAGCGTACGATTTATTTATCTATGTCATTAAGAACTTTATGCTATTTTTCTGTTTGCCATCTTATACAAATTTAACTTTCATATACAGCGTGTTTGCTGGTAAAACAAGTGGGCTGATGCTATTAAATAGAAATCCACGGCTATTCATCGGCACGTGAATTTTGAACCGTTATTTCATCGACAAATTTGGGGTGCAGGTGAATATTTCACCTGCTTAGGTTGTCGTTTAAGTGTCGTTTAAACGAGGTTAATTGTGAATGAACTGGAAGTTTCGGTTTAATTGCAGATTTTTTGATACTGCTAAAGGTTCAATCCTCTTTTCTTCCTTTCCAATGTTTTTTTCTTTATCTGGTGAATGTGATCGATTGCCATCAAATCTTGCGCTCATAGTTTTGTCAGCGTATTAATGTAAAATAAAAATTCAAATAAATACAATAACCCTAAAAAATGGTTATACAAAATTATAAATAACACGCAGTTGTTTTTTGAAAACCGATATTCTAATAAAAAAAATTATGAAACTTCTCCGTACAAAAATACGCGTAAATTTATTCTGAGTTTCGGATCGAACTTCCAACTTGAATGGTGGTTTGGTATTCACATATTTTAAGATTTTCAAATCCTTGGTCATTAACAACGTATTTTTTTTAGGCTACTAGGATTTCACATCACGTTTTCTCACGGCACTGCTGATGTCTATATGCCAAAGGAGGGGAGGGGGGAGAATTAGACATGAAATGAGAAACAAAATAATGTTATAACAAAAGTTATAGTTTTGTGAATCATTAGAATAGAAAAAAAATCTATATGCCTAATTCCATCAAAACTGATTTTGAAAAGAGCAACACCAGAGTTTCTTGTCCTCTGGTGAGAACTGCTTTCCAAACTGGTGGTAGAGTTAATATTGACGGAATCTAAATAACGTATAACATTTTACGTGTTCAAATAAATCATTTCATTTCCATCCAAATCCATACAACAGTTTCTGTGATTTCTATCAAATATCCAACCACGCAGACGTCAACACTTTCGCATTTATATTTATAAGACAGTGGCGTTTTATTTATCTTTGCAACTAACATCAGGCAAAGCACTTCATGGTAAATCAAATACATTGTAAATTCTAGTTGATTTGTATAAGGTAAAACAAATGCCTTGCAAATGGCAGTTAATTGATGTTGATTCGTTTTACGAATGCAAACTGAAGTCCGGTCAGCCAAGGTAGGAACAGTAACGAAGGTTGACGATATGTTGTCCATCTGATTTCGTAGGAAACATATTTATATGCTATTATTTTTGCTTTTAATACTCTTTACTCTACTATACTCTTTACAGATATTTATCCTCATCATCATCAGCCCGTTGCTGACCACTGCTGGACATAGGCCTCTCCCAAGGTACGCCACAGAGCCCGGTCTGCTGCTTTATACATCCAGTCACTGCCGGCCCTCTTGTGTGTTCCCACCATCTGGATAGGCGGCGACCTACGGTTGCCAAGACGCGGTCTCCATTACAGAACACGCTTACTCCAGCCATTATCTGTTCTGACAGACATTGTACTGTACTTATTGTATAAAATTATTTGAATCTATCTTCTGTTAAAAAAATATTCAGACTTATTGTACAAAACCCAATGATAATTAGTGCCATTAGAAGCAATAAATTTTGAATACAACGCAAGTAAGTGTCCAGAAATGATTTTCGGAAGGTCTTGACGTAATGCGCATCTGCGCTGTGCCTAAACGGATAAAACATAATAATCGACCACCCAATTTTAATTGATTTCCACCTTCAAGCATCTATGAACAATAAATTAAACAAAGCAACATAACTAGCAAATAAAACTACAAAAAATATTTATTGAAAAAATGTTTACAACATCTGCAATGTTAATGAAGTCGATGTTCATTAAATTCGTTAGCATTACGTTGAATACTTCAATTAAACAGTTTGGTCAAATCTCAGTTCGTTACCAGGCGGTTTGAGCGGTTAATCACTTCTAATGGCAATTGGCTCTTAATTAAAATCATTGAAAATATTTTTGATTTCTGATTGTTATTTATTCTGAAGGGTTATTAACCTCTGTCAAAAATATATTATTACTTGACTTTTGTATGTAACTTTATAAGGTACACAGGTTACTTTTGCTTCTTAGTTAAATATATAAATCAGAAGTATTATATTCCCGATAAATATTTTTAGAAAACGATTAATACAATAATTCATCTATCTATACTTATAATAAATCTGTAGAGAGGTCAATTCTGTACATGAAATATATTTCCAAAATAACTATCAGAGGGTGATTAGGGATCGATACTGATGCCAAAAATGCAATTAGTAAAATTTTTGTCTGTCTGTCTGTCTTTCTGTCTGTCTGTCTGTATAACCGTTATAGAAACAAAAACTACTCGACGGATTTTAACGAAACTTGGTACAATTATTTGTCATACTCCTGTGCTGGTTATAGTCTACTTTTCATCACGCTACAATTAATAGGAGCAGAGCAGTGAAGAGAAATGTTGGGAAAACAGGAGAAGTTACTCCATTTTTTAAGCTTCCGTCGCGTGTGCAACCTTAATGGTTAAAGCTACACAGAAATCATGTATGACGGAAATGTTCTCCTTAAAATTATGTAAAAAATATCCCACGACAGCATATGTCTATCTTTTATGGTTGACTCACAATAACACTTGTAACTCCCGATAGCTTAGCAGTTCGAAGCTTTCTCATTATATTTGTCTACTCTTACGTTTATAACACTCTCAGTCATCCCTAATTAAAAAAGTTAACATTATTAAATATTCCATAAAAAAGAATCATAGAAATCGGTATAGAAACACCAAAGTTATACATGAAATACGCTAATAATAAGCCATCATGCTATTAGGATTACTTTTGTATATATATAAGGTCGCGAACGCACAGGCAGGCGGCTTGCTTGGCACCTAGAGGCTAGCTAATCACCTAGCGAGTAGCTTCGTAAAACGAACATTCTCGAACGTTCGCGACCGGCTCCATTTTTGAATTCCGAAATCCACGCGGGCGAAGCTGCGAGCGGAAGCTAGTTATAAATAAAAACGGCAAAATCCAAATTTTCATATATATTTTTAAAGTATTAGCACAAAATCATCATCATCTGGAGTGTAAAGTCTACAGCTGAACATAGGTATCCCCTCAAGATATCCAGTCGGACCTGTCAAAAGTGGCCCGCGTCCAGTGTGTTCCTGCGACCAAGCCTCTCTACCTTGCACCTAGACACAAAGTAAATATAATTATTAACAGCGCTAAAAAAATCCAATACGTACTGCAAACCGCAGTAATTGCATAAACCCTGTAGCCCGTAGGTACGTTCTCCCCCACTCTCACCTCCCAAAGGGGGAGAAATATTAGGTTGGGCCGACGCGGGCCGATTGAACGAGATTAGATTAAAGGCCGTCTAGCTGAATGTTATGGCACGTCGATATTAGTAAAAATCCCAGTCTACGTTGTATAACCTAGGACTCTAAGAATACGCGTCGCTGATTCATTGGATTTTAAGTCTGAAACTAAAAAAGCAAGATTTAAATCTTTCAGGTACAATTTTTGCTCAAAAAATTCTTTGTTGGGACTATGTGTATATGTGTTTATGGCACTATGTGTTTGTTGATTGCGGCTGCGCGCGTGTAGGACTTTTTCAGCAACAAAACTTTTAGTATAGACGTCTCCGGAATAAAAGTATACTACCAGGACATGCTCTATCAGTGCGCCAAATTTCATGGAAATGCGTTCAGCAATTTTTGCGTTTACTTCTCAGTTCTGACATCCAAATATCTTCACAAACTGACTTTTATTTTTACTGCTTTGAATGATGCGACGAGCCTGCCGTTCGCCAGATGTTAAGCGATACTACCACCCATAAACAGCAGAAACACTATCCAATACCTTGCATTACAAAGTATTGTTTTGTGCTCGCCATCCTGAGACATGAGAATTGAGATATTAAGTATTATTATGTCCAGTAGTTAAACTAGTTACAATGACCTTCATAACGGAACACAAATGACTACACACTGGTGCTTGACACAAATAGACATTGCGACGGTACCTACCCAGACACCTATAAGACACACATAAGACACCTACCAGTAACAAAAGAAATAGTCCTTAATCACGAAGGCATCCTCGACAATATCAAATACATACATTCAACAAATTTAATCACAATACGTACGTATAACTAATTTAATATACTAACGTAGATTAAACGGTTGGAAATTTTTCTCTCGTATCGATATCCGAGGCTCATGCGTATCCGAATCAATTTGCCTAGCGGGTCGTGCCCCGACAAAGAAAGAATTTCTCATAAGTCGGCGGGGAGAGGGGCTATATATGTCCCGACGCTTTGCTTTGTAATTTAAAGTCTTCCATGAAACAGAGCTTTGCAAATAAATTAATTATAATCTGTGTATTGAGAGAGTATTTACTCGTATATTACATTCAATTGCAAATTATTAATAACTTAATTTTTATGGTAAAGTAAAATCTATAATGGTATCTTTGAAGATCCCAAAGAAAGGAAGTAGTACTTTTTCACTTATATATAGGTTTTTATCGTAAGATTATATTTAAGTAAAAATAACTTATTTATACTTATCAAAATTGATTAAGATTAATGCTAAAAAATCTCGGCATAACAATTCGAAATAAAAAAATAAAATCGTTACTACTGAAGTCGCTCCGACGTTACGAATTAAATGGCAGTGGATAAAAAGAGGTCTCTAGGAAATCTTTATCGCCGATTCCAGGAACATCGATTCTGGAGTCGAGACTAGTTGGTCACGTTTAGTTAAAATTGAAGTATGAACGTGTTACGCAAAAAAACTGGCAATTTTCGATTTGTTTTGCCGTCGTTTGCATTGTTTTTAATGAACCGGATGCGATCTCACAGGCGAGTTCAACTTAGTTCATGTTTGTTAAATACTTTTTGGTTGTTTGAACGGTTCTCAAATTTTTAAATTTAGAACGCGTTGCGAACGTTTTTCGAATGTTATCGAAGTACATACAGATTGTTTTTTAAATTGCAAATATATATTTTAGACATCTTTCCTACTTAAGCAAAAAGAATGGATATTATATTTTTTTTAAATTGGATTATCTTTTTAATTTAGATGTTCAGCTCTCTTAATTAAGGCGTAATAAAATACCACGCGGAATCAAGTACTCTCGCGTCTGTTTTGTTCATGTATTTGATGCATATTTTAAATAAAAGCATTTGTAAAACTTAATATACCCAAAACTGAGCAACGCTGCAAAATAAAAGCCGGACCCAAGGACACTTGGAACAGTGAATTACAAAGAACTAATTCTTATTACGCCAGACTAAACAACGTTTAATTCTACACAAATTAAGTTCGTCGAAGTTATTGCCATGGAAAAATTCAATGAAGTCAGAAAAAGGCAACACATTCGACGAAGAATCTCGTATCTCAAAGAAAGAATTTGCAATAAAGTTGGCTGGCCCCGCCCTCCTCCACACACGGACTCTATTGGCGAACACCGCGTATTGGAAAAATAGGGGAAATGGGGGAAAATGGTCCCGGGAAAGAGTTGGGGTGGGGGCGTGTGTGATGCGCGTAATTGCCAAGACATCCGCGCTCGCTGTCCGTATGAAGAATTTCAGATAATCTTGCTGTTTGTGCTTCGAGCTGTTGTTTCGTCTCACATTTTATTACTTACTAGCGACCCGACCCGGCTTCGCACGGGTGCAATGCTGATACTAAATACACTACAGAAAAACTGTGAACGTTATATATAAAAACATAGCGGCCCGCTCTGGCTTCGCACGGGTATAACATAACAAAATAACAGTATTTCTCCACTATTTAATGGATGTTATTATAGATATAAACCTTCCTCTTGAATCACTCTATCTATTAAAAAAAAACCGCATCAAAATCCGTTGCGTAGTTTTAAAGATTTAAGCATACAAAGGGACATAGGGACAGTGAAAGCGACTTTGTTTTATACTATGTAGAGTGATGCATCTAGATAGATATAATTTAGTACTCTCTTTCATATGATTGAAATAATAATTACAAGTACTACAGTGCTAAAATTTTAAGGAATTTATCAACATCATTAATAGGATGAAGTTCTCTATAGGATTTTTGAGGGTGTGTGAAGTCTTCCAATCCGAACTAGGCCAGCATAGTGGACTAAGGCCTGATCCCTCTCAGTAGTAGAGGAGGCCCGTGCCCAGCAGTGGGACAGTTCACAGTATTTCCACGGCTGATATTATTATAATAATATTATCAAATATTATGTATTGGTTTCTATTGGCATAACATGACTAACTCTAGGACTATTCCTAAATATCGTTTAGGCTGTACAGCCCTCTGCATTAACAACTTAAGTGATAATAAAATGTCCTTCCAGCGAACTGAAGGACCGCGCCGGTGCCATTCTAAACAAATTATTTTCTAATGAATGCATTTTTCCAACCATACTTTCGTCGGAGGCGTAGTTGTCTTCCAGTAAGATTCTCGTAATGTGGTAGCGGGTTCGATCTTGGGTCAGGCAAAGTGATATGAGGTTTTTCTATGCAGTATCAATCCTAATCTGAAATCGATAGCTGTAAATGGCTAACCCCGTATTACATGGAACTCTACATGGTGAAATGTGACTATATTACATTTCTGCCTGCCTTCGAAAAAAGAGAAAGGCGTGATGCTATATTATAATCCAGTACGGAGCAAACCTACTGAAATAGTGTCTCAAACTGGGAAACGAATCTAAGACCGCCAGATCTTACAGCCCATATTCATTCCTACTATGGATATAGGCGAATATATTCAACACTTATTCGGATTACCTACATGAAATTTTCATTTTGCTGAGACATAGCCCCCCACCCCCCCCTTCTCAACTGAAAGGTAACTACACCCTTGCCAACGAAGCAAAAAAGTACAATAGTATATAACACATACCAGTATAAAACAAACAAACACACATCACGCCTATATCTCCGATATAGAGATATGTAACCAGGGCAAACACTTTTCGCCAAGTGTGTTCCGCCCTATGAGGTGATAAGGTCGAATCATCGCCATATTGAGTGTATAATATCCCCTAAGGGGTAAGCAGATGTGTAACCAGAGCAAATTTTTTTTGCCAAGTGTGTTCCGCCCCATGATGTGATAAGATCGAGCCTATCACTACATCGAGCGTAGATTCCAGACTCCTGACTAAGTGATCAGAAAATCTAAAAAAATTTACCCGCCCCGACATTCGAACCGGGGACATCAAACCCTTGTACCAAGGCACTCCATTCACAAATAAAAAGTACCAAATAGTTAAGTCCTTTACTAGAAACTATAATTTAAATACGCTAACTGCAACAAATTACAACAGTTAACTCGAATACAATATTTCATAAACTTGCCCCGTTTTGTAAAAGTACAGTGATTAAGTTATTTTCGTGTACAAAGTATATTAAAGGTTTAGAAACTTCTAGAACATGAATTGCGACTTAGGTTTTGACAAATATTGTAAGGGTGATATTAATGACAATCTTTTAATAAATTCTGTAATTGTTACTGTTGAGTTCATGCTTTTATCAAGGGGGTAGGCAGAGGTGTAGTGCACCTACACTTTACGGTATTTATATGCGTCCCACGGTGTGAATTCTTCTTTGCTTTAAGGGTGAAGGAAAACATAATGAGGAAACCTGCATACCTGAGAAGTTCTCTATAGGAATTTTGAGGGTCTAAGAAGTCTACCAACCTGCACTAGGCCAGCGTGGTGGACTAAGGTCTTATCCCTCTCAGTAGTAGAGGAAGCCTATGCCCCAGCTGTGAGACAGTATTTAATATAGGGCTGATATTATAATTAAAACAAAAATATAACATCCATTATAAAATATACCAAAATCAGGCTTAATAAATCCTATAAAACATCTACCAACAGCATGCAAAACACAAGTCTACACCGATTCCGTGAAGAAACTAAATGAAAATATTAAAAAACTAAATTCCGTGACTTTATGAATGAAGGTTCAGACTGTAGCAATATTGCAAAAGTTTCGGTGGCGGCAACTTTTTATTAATGGCAAGTCGGCCGTCTTTTGTTTTACAAGCCACCGAGACTCGAGACGCTCACTTTCAGCATGCATGCGCTTGTAGATATAAAGACCTGTACACACGAAGTTTTTAATACATAAAACATCGTGTAAACAAACCCTTAGGGATAAAATTCCATTTTTGAAATTTAGAAACAGTTTTGTCTTCATTATTTGTGGTGAATAATTAATACCAAAACTCATCTAACAATACTAACCACATCAATCAAAAACACAAGTTATTCATTTCTATTTATAGCAATCAAAACATCGGTAGTTAAGTAATAAAAAGCAATTATGAATAAAACTTATATTAAATACTTTCTATACTAATATTGTTAATTTATTCTAGGCAATTAGCAAAATACTAGGATATCACGAAATGTCTACCTACCGCGCGCATCCGGTTTTTAATCAAAGGTTAATTATTATCGATATTAGTTGAAATATTTATAATAATTTTTATACTACTATGTTGTTACACGTTTTGTGATAAAAACGTGTCAGACATTACGAATATGATTGGTTAAATGTTAATAAACAATAAATTATTACGTTAATTATTGTTTTATTTTTAGAAAGATATCTGATAGATATCTATATATATAAAAGAAAGTGGTGTTAGTTACACTATTTATAACTCAAGAACGGATGAACCGATTTGGCTGAAAATTGGTGGAGAGGTAACTTAGAACCAGGAGACGGACATAGGATACTTTTTATCCCGTTCCCACGGGAACGGGACGTGACATAAGACGTGGTATAAGGACGCAAAATTTAGTATGGAGATAGTATAAGACCCTGGGAAGGTTATAGGCTAGTATCCTGGGAAAATATATAGTGAGACTTTTATCCCGGAAAACTCCTTCACGCGGGCGAAGCCGCAAGCAAAAGCTAGTTATATATACAATTAACTTTAGTTCGAAATAAAATGTAGCCTCAGGAGTATTGTAGCTTCTTATTAGTGAAAAAAAAATCAATATTGCTAGTTCTTGAGATTAGCGCGTTGAAACAAACTCTTCAGCTTTATATTCAGGGTCATTTTGACATTGCGTTACTAAATGAAACCACATACTCGTCTTCACCTTTATTGACATTGTGCCAAAAATCATCCATTAATAAGGGATATTTCCACGAAAAATCCTGGTTTTAATTTTTTAATGGTCATTTTTTAGTTTAATGCGAATATGGCGTGTGCGTAGGTGCATTTCTGACTCCGAATATGATGTTGCCGCTGCAACTAATTCTCTTAGAGTAGGAGTAGTAGCTTGAGGGCGCGTAAAATTAAAATTACTTTTTATTAATATATGTTTTGTTCGAAAGCTACACTTTTTTATTTTCCATCTACGACTTAAGTAACTTATTGTAAAGTGTTATTTCCAAGTAGATTAGTATGTGGTTTCATTTAGTAACTCGATGTCAAAATGACCCTGTATAGATTATTTATTTTATACAGAATATGTAAAGATGAACATAATGCAATCTAATTACATACTATATTAAATACATTACTGGCAGGTCCTACCATATCATCTATGGTTGTATTTTGATAGTTGTTAATCTTTGTTCATTCCACAAGGCACTTTCCAGGGTTAAGAAGTATATCCCGGAAGGAAAGCCATATCTCATTGATCAACAATATATAGGTATTTAGACTAATGTATTAAAAAAAATCAATACGAATTAAAAATAGTGGAATATAATATAGTAAAATAATTCGGTCGTATTATCTGCAATATGGCAGAATTGCTTTACTATATTGACGATACAACCTAGATTAATATTTCTTTTCCAGAGGCCACTACTAAATGTTCAGACAACTATCTACCCATCCAAGTTCGAGCTGACGGGTCTACCGTAATTAATTCTAAACTTCCAACGAACGCAAGTCTAAGCAAACAAAACTATGATTGATATAATTTGGCGAGCAATCAGAACCGAGTAACCCGGACAAGTAGTTTGAAAGCACTTAAACCAATCTAAATAAAGATAAACAACGAAAATCCAATGTCGGCTTCGGGTAAACGCATTTGTATTCAAGAACTTACTACGTTATTTTTCCCGCCGCCTTTTTCAATTTCCATCTCTTTTACTCGAATAACTTCACTGTCTGTGGCCCACTTGTATTTAATACTCAATCTATATACTACTTTTATATACATGCATTTCATTTACCCGACATCTGCCCTCTCTGTCTGGCGCATCTTTTATCCCTTTCCGTGGATTTCCAAGCGCCAAATCCTACTTATAGCGTCTCTTGGCTCAGCTGAAATGGATTTTTTTCTTGCGCATGTGGATTGACATGTTTTGATACTTTATTTCTAATTTAAATTTTCAAGCTCAAAACAACTTTGCACGTGTTTATCAGAGCATTATAATTATCTCTCCCACATTCTCATGTCCACTTCTTGAATGCAAATACGTAATTACCCAACACGACAAACAACTTTATCTCACCGTATCACGGGACTATAAAAACAGCGTCAGAATTTCAATTAAATTGATTTAATAAACCGCAATCTAATTATTTATATCAGGATGATTTAGTTCCAACTGCATAAGTGGCTCGTGCAACACATTATTTATCTAATGGACATTCTTTACAATGTTTGCGCAATTAATTAAGAACCTAAATAGATACAATGCAAAAGCGTGAATGGCAATTGAATTGGATTAGATGCTATTTGGTCTCGCACCCGCCGTGATAGTCTTTTGTGAAAAACCCGTCATAATGACTCAATCCTAGAAGCTGTGGTTATGCACGAACTAATTTATGTAATTATAAAGAATAAACTGACAAAATATGTATTCTAAATAATAATTATAAAAGTAACTACAAACCTTCAGTTGTAATAAAATAGAATATCAATAACAAAGACATTCCCCAACTCAATTACCTAAAAACGTCAGTTATAACTGTACCAAAAACAAAACACGAACCAACGTTCCTAGTAAAACGAAAAACAATCCGTGTTTAGTAACATGAGCCCAAAAACTTTACACGTGTAGGCATCGAGCCAGAATATTGTTTACCTTTGGGGCTGTGAACACTAAATTATGCCATCAATATTTGTGACTGGAACAATGGAAGTTTCACTCACTAATATTCAGCATTTATGAAGTAGTAAAGTTATTTTGTACTTTATTGTACTATAAAACAAACGTCTGTCTGGTTATTTATATCTGAAATGATTTCGATAGTGAATCATTGTAGATTTAAAAGAATATTTTAAAAATAAAAAATAGCTATTATTGTCCGCGTTTTTATCTAATTTTAAGAGGAATTATAAATACTGTTTATAGTAATACATCTTTTAATTTCAACTGAAACATATATCATGTCATCATCATCATCAGCCACAGGATATCCACTGTTGAACATGGACCCAAATATTCCCAGATCGACCTATTGGAAACGGTCCGCATCCAGCGTCCTCGTGCGACTTTTATGAGGTCATCTGTCCACCTCATTAGTGGACGTCGGACGCTGCGCTTGCAAGTTCGTTGCCACTACTCCAGAACCTTCTTATTCATGTAATATTTTTTGTACTCCTCTCTATCATAACCTCTCAGTCATTTAAAACTCTAAAATACTATTCTTCACACAAAACAAACGACCAAATAATTATAACTAAAATATCAAAACCATTCAGCCGTCGTAGGGTAAGAAGCGCCATGAAACGCACTCGGAGAGATATTTCTTTATATTCCGGGACGCAACCACTCTGGGGAAATATACGGGCCGTCTCGTCCGTAATGTGACGTCGCTATGTCGTTTGATTACATGGTGATTGACAAGCTTTGGTTGTAGATGGTTAAATGATTTTTGGTTGTTGAGTAATTAAATTAATTACTCCAACATTAAAATTGGTTGCTGTCCTGGAATACTACTGGAGTGGAAGCGTATATGGGCTGTGGAGGTCCTGGTTTCGAATTTCTGGTCTTATAATTGATGCAGTGTCTGATCACTCAAAAGGGAATGACGTAGGTTAATTTTGTTGCTTATTATAAATTATGAAAATAAATCTCAACAAAAATATTATGGATCACTAATATTGGCCGCGACGCATCGTTTTCTTGCACTTCTCCATAATAAAATAAATACTACTATACTATATAAATACAAACAGACCATCTCATTTGATAGTAAACGATTGCCTTTCATTTGGATTCCAGCACAGTAGACTCTTTAACATAAACGTTGCAACGACAAATACACGAAATTAGCAATTGAATTAACTTTCCACGGCACGCGTAACTTTTTTAACAAGTCCGGGACATCGTATTCAATAGTGAAACGGAATCCGCTTACATTTTTTAATGTACCTATATGCAAATTATATTTTACAATCGTGGTCGCGGGCTCTGTCTATACATTAGCTTCTCAAGACAACGCATACAATTCTTAGAACAAGGCGTCAAAAAGTATTCCGTTTGCCCATTCGGAATTCTAATGCAATTCTGTTTGCCAAATTGTATGGTTCGATAAAAACATTTTTGAAATGAAGAAACCTTAGTCTAAATACATTTATTGAGCCACAATTTTATATTACCAGGAAAACGACACATTAGTATTAAATCTTCTTTGTTACTGCCTGTTTCTTTTTTTCAAATTATTAAAAAAACGCCCGCACAATCATTTTAAAAGCCAAAATAAGCTCACTGAAAACTGAACTCAACCATAATACACATAGAGCTATTTTTACTATTTTCACCTATCGTAGGAACTTAGTGTGGTTTACAAACAGCGTCGTAAGACAAAAGACTGAACCCATAATTCAAGCGCCAAGCAAACTTGACCATAATTTCGGTCATTCAATCATTCTTCATTCGTTTTAACGATTAGCATTCGCAAACGAGACAAATTTTAATCGAAGGATGTACTTATGCAGTTTGTATTATAGCACGGCTATTTCGTATTCTCTATTGTATGTAAATTGTATCGGTTTTAATGCTTTTAAGGCAAAATAATTTAATTTGTAAGTAACGACTGTGTTTATAAGGATTTTGATTGCCTCGTCTATATACCGTGATATATGTTTATAGCATTTTAATGTTCCCGCTATTTGTATTAAACGATTTTTTGTTGTGTAAAATTGAATCTGTATGTTTATTCTCTGAAGTCTGATTAATTCGCGTGTTTTGTATTTTGATTTTAGAACGTACATTTTTGTGTGGGCTATAAAAACGATCATGTGTATAGTTTTATATATTTTCTTAGAACTTTTACGTTATATTGTGTCCCTTGCAATGGTGAAGGATCCATATAACCCGATTCCAGCCTTTATGTAGAATCTAATTACCATTAGAACGATTTGCAGACAACATTCATGCATAGTACCTATGTGTGGTGTTGGATTTTCGGAGAACTTCACTCACCGTCTTGGTCTATCAAAAATCAAAAACGCCAGCGGAAAAAAAAGGAAAATGTTAACAAAATAGTACTAACAATGGACAGACACATCATAGAGTAATCACTATCGTAGGAGCCATAAAACTAATTCCACCAAAAATGCATTTTCAAACAAATTCCCCAATAAAAACACAATGTTGCCAACCAAACAATTACAAAAAGTAGCTAACAATATAAAAGTAAAACTGAACGCGATAAATTGTGTGGTCTTTTTGAACTTGTCTGACTTCAAAGGCGCGTTGTTTGATGCCGGCTAAATTGTTTGAGTAATTCCTCTAGCAAGTTGCACAAGAGAAAAAGTACCAGAACAAACTTGTCCGTTGACGCTCCGCAATATTGGAGTGCGACTTTAAAGGCTTATGTTTAATTTTTGTATTTATATGGAGTCAACTTTGTTTTAGAAGTAATAAAAAGGTTGGCTACGATGAGTGGTTCATAACCTTTTTTGTTCCAAGTTAGTGTTGTAGTTCGAGTTATGAACGCTTTGAAAGAAATGGGTGTAAAGACGCGAGGCACACGCTAGGCATCTATTGTTAGTGATTGATATAATCAATCTAGAAGTACCTAAATCGATTCCATTTATGCTTGAGAAAGAGTTAAAAATGATGAAATCTGGTGTCAAATCTCTAAATATAGTTTTCAATACCCTATTGCTTCAATGCTTATTTTTTCCTTTAACCTTTATAAGATGTTACAAGGCCCAAGATGCCATTGCATAGGTTTCAGAAGAAGCCCATCGTAATCGACTCGAAGATGTATTATGTGAAATTATTTTCCGTACAATTTTTGTTTATATAACCTTCTTATGTATAAGCAGATGTAAATGTTGTTAATTGTTTCTTGTAGAATCGTTTCCGTGGTTTAATTTCAATAAGGACATAGGTTTAAGGAAGAAAAACTAGTTTTAATGTAATTGTGCTTAAGTATTGTTTATAATGATTGTGTTCTGTGCTATGCATTTTGTTAAATAAAATATATATAACGGTTTCCCAAGCAAAGTTGCAAGCGCATGCATTTCATACATAAAATTAAACAAATTTGTCACAACAATGTAAGGCCTCAGCCAATTATTCCCCATAACGTTAATGGCCGCGTACAAAAACGTCTTAACAATACTATAAGTTATAACTCCCGCTGTTTGACGGATGACACAAGGTCCAGTCCAAAGACCGTTATAATCAACTGTTCCTCCATATTTATCAGCATTCCATCTGTTGATAATTATCATGATAATTGGTTTTGTATTGTACTACATATGGTGGAAACTTGTTTGACTATGGAATCTTCGTGATTTGAATCATAAACGATATCAATGTTCCAAAATTAAATGAACAATTTGTTTATTTTTTCAATTTGTCAAAGTTTTACAACCAGCCAGAGTGTATTTGTCGCATATTAAAAAATCTCCATACAAGATCCTTGTATTCAAAATTCGTATCCATGCCCTCCCGATCTATGTGGCTTATACGAGGAGACAAAAATATGTATCTTTACGCATCACGCTGATAAATAAAGAATTCGTGATAGTTTTGTCTATAGTCTATAAGCAATACTCATAAAAAAATTATAAGACATAAAAAAATCTATCTTCCAAAACACTACAGAATTAAAAAAGCGTATAAAATAAGTACTTACGACTCCTTTTTGCAAGGTTAGCGCTCGAGAAATGCAACGTTTATCTGCAATGGCGGCAAAAAGTCTAGGTATTCGTATTTTGTCCGTCGTTTTGTTATTTCATTTAAATTTCATTTGGAACACGCGACGGCGCGGAGACCTCCCGATATTGAAATCTATGAAATGTGAACGATTAGTGTAATGTCTGGACATTTCGTATTTATGTATTCATTAGTTGCGTTAGCGATAGTCTAGTTGAATGTGAAACGTATGTCCGCAGATTCGAATCCCAAGGGCACATATCTCTGAATTTTCAAAAAAATCATGTGTGTATTCTTTGTGAATTATCGCTTCCTTTAACGGTGAAGGAAAATATCGTCAGGAAACCTGCATACCTGAGAAGTTCTCTATAAGAATTTTGAATGTGTATGAAGTCTACCAATCCGTACTAAGCCAGCATGGTGGACTAAGGGTTAATCTTCCTCAGTAGTAGAGGAGGCCCATGCCCAGTAAGCTGATATTATTTTATTAAACCGATTTATTATAAATATCGATGACTACATAGTTTCCCTACTCGGACAAAGAACTCAACACCTGCGTCTGTACACTCAATTCTAGACTACAACTAAACCATTTCTACTCCTTTATAAATCTATAACCACACCAGACAGTTCAAATACTTGCAAAATTAAAAAGAAATTTCGCGCATACAAAAATTTAAAAACCGAACGGTAGATATAAAGAGTGATTTTTCTGCCGGCCGAAGGTATTGATTTCGGAACGAACGCTCGCAGCAGAAAAATATGCTTACATCACACAGCCTTTGTCTCCGACGGTGGAGATATGAAAGATAGGTAAGTGTGGAATACGCTTTACTAAAATAATAACTGGATGTTTGATTATTTTCTATATTCTAATATTATACTATTCATTTACATTTATTTAGACTGCCTTTTTAATATCGGAAGGTGAGGTAATAAAAAAAATATATATGGATCAATAAAATGTTGTATTACTATTCGATGATGTATGTAGGAGATTTTCCTAGAACAATTTTATATACACATACAGCCTAGTTGACTTTATTTACTATTAAATATTGATAATATTATAATAACCATTTATGGGATATTATAAAAACTTAAGATGAAGTGAAAGCTTCAAATACTACAGAGGCACACTTAGCCACAAAAGTAACGGAACAAATTCAAATCTTCAAATTCCTTATATACGTTAAAAATATTTATAAAAGTAAATAATTTTTTGTGAAACAAAAGAATTTTCATAAAAACACACAAATGTATAAGCGATTTGATGTTTTCAATTTGCTCAGTTATGTATGTGGGTGACTGTACAAGTATTTAAATTAATATTAAGAATTTGAAAGTCATTAAAACGGTACCAGAATTTACAATAATTGACATGTGTTATAAATATGATTTTCTCATGTACATATTAATAACCATTAATAGGTGCGTAGGCCCAACATTAAAAACTATGTTATATTATAATAATTTATTTATGCAAATTTTATTACACCATTAAATATTATGAATGTCTGTATAACTATTGATGAGGTTTTTAAAATACATTTCGCAGCTGTCAAATGTTTTTTTGTCTAATAAGTTAAGCTGATCTTTTGAACTTGTTCTACATAGAATATTCTAGTAACAGTACTCTAAAACACAGTGTAAGTTGTTTTTTTGGGGCAATTCGCAATAGCTGTAGAATTTTCTTTTTATTTAAATGCAATAATAATATCAGCTCTGTATTATATACTGGCCTTCTGCCAGGCACGGACCTCCTCTACGACTGAGAGTGATTAGGCCTTAGTCCACCACGCTAACCTAGTCCAGATTGATAAACTTCACATATCTTAAAAATTCCTATACAGAACTTCTCAGGTATGCAGGCTCCTCACTATGTTTTCCTTCACCGAAAAAACAAGCGATAATTCACTAAGAATACACACGTAAGTTTTTAGTAAAGTCAGAGGTGTGTGCTTTTGAGATTAAAACCTGCGGGACATTCGTCTCGGCATTACGTCCCACACCCAACTAGGCTATCGTCGATACATTAACTTTAAAAAACATCTCAACTCTAAAATAACAATCTTATAAGTATTTCACACAATTAGACTTTTATATATTTTATTTGGCTGTATAAATAGGTACCATAACAATACTAATTAAAAAAAATCAAATATACAGTCATTAATGGCCTTCGACTAAGATGAACACCACAATGAGCCTAATGAAATGCGTAAGTTATAGCAGTGTCGTAAACGTTAAATGGCAATTTAAATGAAGGTAACATCGAACTTTATGAGCGACGGTCTTTATGGGCTTATCTAATATAAAACCGCGATTGCCGGCTAATTGCCTCTATTATGCAGCTAATTCAACAGCCAGGACGCTTCTGTTTATATTTACGTTTATATATTCTATGTTGCATAAGATATATTTACATTGAACAGGTTATAAAAATGTGTATAATAAAAATATTTAACTCAATGAGATTTATGTGTTCATTTCTTAAACATATATGATATAATATGCAATGGGCGTGTTTAAATTTGATCACGTTTCTAGTCAATAAATAAATTAAATCATAGACAAAATATATTCCAAAATCACCACATTAAATAAAGCCACACTTGGAACAAAACTCAAGAATCGACTACCAATAAACCACATAAAAACAAAAGAATCCAATTCCATACAGCCATAGCCAACATTCAGGATTTGCGAGACAAGGACGGCGCGCTACAAGAAAGCAAGAGAGCTGATATAATCCACTTATACGTCACGGTTGGTTGTTCTCATACATTTTTACTGGAGAAAATTCGGAAATATCCTTAATGCATATTAAGCCCGGTCCGGCGCTATTTGCTGTGGGTATCGGGGACCTATAGAAACGAAATTTCACGCTTGTGGGTTTTTGGGATAACGAAGGTTCAGTACATTTATATGATCCCTGCGGTTCACTGACGGATTACTGTTTCAAGTACTTTGTTTAGGTTGTTTGATTTCTTTTTAATATCGTATGAGGAGATAGAAATATTGATATCGATTTATAAACCAATGGGTGTAGCTGGTTTGTTTGTTTCAATGGTAAAGGTTTGTGTGAACAGTGAACTGTTATAGGAAACTAGCAGTGCCGAAGAGGCCATTTAACCAGATTCCTCCTGGCTTCCCTTTCATAATTTATGTAGAATCAAATTATCATTAGAACGATTTGCACACATGTATGCATATTAGTACTTACATATATTAATTATGTTGTACCGGGTTCCCTTTTGGATAATTATACTCTTCGCCACTGGAAACTAGGTATTGCTTGTAGTTCCAGCGTGAAAGACCATACCTGATATAGAAGTCTTATAATGGTAGGACTTATTTTATATCCGCCCAGATAGCGATCACCGTACACAAGGTATTAAAACCCGCCATAGTGTCCCACGTAAGTATGCCGCGTTCCGGAGTTCAGCTTGTATATATCAGGTTCCAACAGGCTGGCATAATTGTGTCAACTGCTGAGGAGTAATCATCTCTCGTCAGTCAACATTCTATTAGACTCCGCTTCACTTACCATCAGATGGGGTCACTTTGCCGTAGTAGTAGTAGTAGTATAGTATGAAAAAAAAGTGTATTCTTCCTTGATAAATGCAGCTTATATACCAAAACATAGTCTATCCGAGTGCCAATTTCAACCAAATACATTGTTCCGGTTGTTAGCATTACTACGCACAAACATCCCCACAAACTTTCGCATTAGTATTGAGATAGTGAAGACATTAAAATTAAACTATTTTTCGGATTTTATCGCGGTTTTTATAATTTTATTTTCTCCCGACGTTTCGAAGACTGCAGTTCTCGTGGTCACGGAGGGGACTACGGAGGCTACAAAGTCTTCGAAATTTAAAAAATGTGTCTGAATCTGAAATGTCAGCCTTCGTGATCAGGGGAAGGACCATGAAAGCTGCAGTCTTCGACATTTTTAATGCCTAACATTCGCGTAAACATAAAAAATCATTATGAGATGTGAAATTTTACAAATTAATCACCTGTTTATGCAAACGAAACAACAACATTAGCTAGTATACGGTATTGGTAATATTGAGAGGAATTGTTAACCTTTTGACTATCTATTACCCGCTTCTGAACATTAAAAGGGCACATTACCAAACCTCGTCAAACTGTCAGTTGTATTTTATGGTTTTACAGATGATTGTAATCGTAATGGCGCATATAATTATTTGATTTCGCAATATATCAAAATGGTTTTATAATAAATTTATGATATGCTAATTATCGCTCGCTTTAATGATAAAGGAAAATATCGTGAGGAGACCTACATACCAGAGAATTCTCCATAAGAATTTCGAAGGTATGTGAAGCCTGCTCACCCACACAAAGCCAACATAGCCTAGGCCTAAACCCTCTTAGTAATAAAGGCCAGTGCTCAGCAGTGGGCAGTATATAATGCAGGGCTAGTATTATATCTATACAAAGTAATATATAAAACAGTTTGTTTGAACGCATTAATCTCATCTAAGCGGCGATAGCCTAGTTGGGTGTTGAACGGACTGCCGAGACGAATGTCCGCAGGGTCAAATCCCAAGGCACACACCTCTGACTTTTCTAAAAAATCATGTGTGTATTCTTTGTGAATTTATCGTTCGCTTTAACGGTGAAGGAAAACATCGTGAGGAAACCTGCACATCTGAGAAGTTTTCTATAAGAATTTCGAAGGTGTGTGAAGTCTACCAATCCGCACTAGGCCAGCGTGGTGGACTAAGGCCTAATCCCTCTCGGTAGTAGAGGAGGCCCGTGCCCAGCAGTGGGTAAGTATATAATACAGGGCTGATATTATTATTATTTATTATTATTAATCTCATCTATCATCATCATCATTATCATTTCAGCCGGGAATCGTCCACTGCTGGACATAGGCCTGCCCCATCGAGCGCCAGAGGGACCGGTTCTGGTCCTTCATCCATCGGACTCCGGCGACCCTCGCCAGATCTTCGGTCCATCTTATCTATACTAGTATAAAAAACTGAAGAGTTTGTTCGTTTGTTTGAACGCGGTAATATCAGGAACTAATAAACCTATTTTGCTTTTTTTTTCAATTATAGGAAACTACATTACTTCTGAGTGCTATAGGCAATTTTTATCCCGGGAAAATATTTATACGGGAAAATCTTTTTACGCGGATGAAACCGTAGGCAAAAAGTGTTATATATGTAATGATAAGACGCGGAAACCTCTCTCCTGATGGTAAGCATCACGATTACCTACAAACAGTAAGAATAACAATGTTCTACCACTCTTGCCATACCCAAACATTCATACACAGATCTTATAAAGGCCAGTAAAATTACACTATATTAATTATGTTGTACAATAAAATAAAATTAAAAATGATATCTATTGCTGCAAGTGGAATGTTTTTAATCTCGTTTTAAAAATGAGTAAAGAATAAGGAGTATTCGTCGAGGTATGTATCTAGTATTGCTATAATATGGGGCTAATATTAAAAAAATAATATTGGAAGACGCCATCTATTTCTACGATATTAAATCACGAGACGAATATGCCTACGTTACGAATGCAACGCAAAAAATTTTGTGTATGACGTATGTATATCACGCTGCGTGCGCAACTTATGTACTACCTACTTATTATTATACTTTATGTACACCAACATAAGAAGGATCTCTACTTAATGACTCTACTAAACTCGTGGTTTATTTATAATCTTAATCCTAATTAAAATGGAGTTATGGGTTAGTTTCCTTATTACTAAAAAAAATTGACCCAGTATGAATGGAATACAACATTAATCCTAAGCTGTTTAGGTTTCTTCTAAAAACATTAATAAACCAAATTAAAAGAACCAGTAATTCAGAACGAAAATTTAAATATTTAAATATGAAACGACAGAATCAGCTGATCGTACATCTGGTGTACTCACCATTGTCGAAACGAAATACATGCTACACACACTACCACATCTTGCAGCACACATGCACACTGCACTGTCACTAATTAACACTATCGGTACTTAATATTATCTAGATAGAGATGTAAAGCTGAAGTCTGTCCGGGACGAGACGCCAGCCTGCACTGGTGGACTAAATGAGAAAGGTTTTCCTATTTCTTCCCATTCGAGAGAGAATATAAAACTCTTTTTCGCCTTTTTTTACTTCCAACTTCGTCTTAATATGCCACCCGCTCGGACCTTGGGGTGTGGATATAGGAATGGTTTAGACACGGCAAACGGAATAATAAAAATTGCAAATTGACATTTGTATTTATTGTTTTCTTTTCTTAAATTTGCTGTATCTTATCATATTTTACATAAACCGGCAAAAGCTTTTTAATAAAAAACTATAGTTTGAGGTGTGAAATTTTCTGTTGATAACTTTACGACGTAATAAAATATCCATACATCACGGAAAAACACTAAATCCGTCTACATAACTTTACATTATTTTAATAAATAATTCCAGTTACTTTATTTCAATCCAACTTTTATATATACTCACGAATATTACTTACTACACCAACTTTACAACTACTTCAAAACCTAACCTCAAAACAACGCAACATTCGATCGTCAATAATAATAAAATTACGATCGTAATTATCTATACATAAACATCTGTTATAAACCATTAAACTTAGAATCGTATGCGTAGATAAAACACATCTTTGCCGAAGATAAGTGCGTTGGAGGGGCGAGGGAGGGAGGTCCGCCATTAAACTCCACTGTCAATTAGGCGTCTGTACGCAGTAAAACTGATTTGTTTACTGCTAACATATGTCGCAAAGACCAGTTATTTTATCTTTATAGACCCGTTCACAGTTGCTATTGTGGAATCGCTTTGATATGATTTTACTCTTATTTGCGACCTAATTTCGTAGTACGATAGTGCTTGCTGCGCAATTTATTGCTTTCGAATGATGACATGGTTTTCTTTCAAAATATTCTAACGTAAGTTTGAATAATAATCTAATAAAATATGTTTCTAAATGTAAATTGTTATAATAAGATCTTTATTAGAAGAGGTTTATTGCAATGAACCTACCGCTATTCATTCAAATTCCTCTTCTATAAAACGAGGTCTGAATGAGTTATTAAAATCGACTAAACTACCAGGCCTTTCCCTATTAACTCTTGGTCTCTCGTGGCTCGCCGGCGAGCCAAGACAGCTACATGACATTTGCGTGTGTCACGGGATTATAACCTTATATACTACATAATAAGGTTATTTTTCCGTCACACGCGTAGCTGTCAATGTTTGGCGGCAAACATTCAGCTACCTGTACATATTTGAAAATAAAATTTTGACAAGTCATGACGGGTTAATCTACATCACGGCGTTTTCATAAGTGTTCACAAATTAAATTCTATAATATTGCATAAACTTTCATAGACAATGCCGTGTCTATATATTCCTCAGCCTACACTTCAGGGGTGGTTGTGTTAATCGCGGGGCGGCCCCCGGTCTTCGTTAGTCTAGAATTAATTCGTTGATAAGACGCCGCGCCTCCCGGCGATGCCGTCTCGAGATCACAGGGCTGCCCACGCCGGGAAAACCGTGGAAATTCAAATAAATTTATTGAAATAAAAATAAGGAAGTTTTATTTACTTACAACAGAGGTCCATTTTGATAATATTTTCTTACATACGTTGGAAACTTACTGTGTTTTATACACAAGAGCAATAAAATATTACAAGTAAACTTAAATTATAATTAAAAATATTAAATATTGTATATTTAAAAAATACTTATATTATTGTTTTGGCGTAAGTTCATAACATGCCTTAATTACAAAATCATTACATCCCTGGAACACTATTACAAGGTACTGTTGTATTTGATGTGCAAATTGAAATATATATATCAAGTAATTTTAAGTATTTTTCAGTGAAAATTTCCAATAATCCCGAAAGATAAATAAAAGACTTTTCTAATTTTTACCAAAATGAAAATTTTTAATCTCGTTTTTAAAACACAAGTTAAAATTAACATAGGACATTGAGTAAGGAGCCAGCGGTATTACTCTATTTCTTAATGTTACTCTTAGTTCGTAATGCACTTTGACAGCTAGACAGATTACTGCCCAACATAGCACAATTTTCGACTAAACCTCAGCATTTCCGAGCGACTATCAATTTACATACGAAGCCGTAGGCGCACCGTACTTATCCAAGCGTAAAAAGGCTCCGCGTTTGGGCATAAAACGCAGACTACATGGAAAATTCGAAATCCCTTGCTGCGACCTCTCCGAGTATGTAATTGATCGTCGTGTGAATTCGGTAATGGAATGAAGGTAGCCCGAAATACTCACCAGCTGGTTTATTGGTTAATTTGTGGGTAGCCGTGAAGGGTTTTATGCGATTTTGTAGCCGAAGGTAGACTCGAACGGATTCATCTAATGATTGCATTCAAAGGCATTCTTTCATTACTCATAGTGTATCTGAAACTGCAACATATCTAAAACTGCATATTGATTATTCGGAAAAGTACACACATGATATCCAACTTATCTTAGAACCGAAAGTTCTCTTCAAATATATATTTTGTAAATTGTTGCTTAGAGCTAGCCTAGAATTAATAAATATTTCGACACAGATCTTCTATAGTAAATATCCTTTTTAACTACTTAAGGTGACGGGCTTGCTTAATAAACAATGACCTCAAGAAAAATTTAATAAAAATTTCATTCTTATATTACCAAACAATTTTAGAGTACAACCCTAACTTACACCCCTGAAATCCAAAAGCAAATTAAAAAGACGACCACAAGATCGCCCCGGGTGGGCAGGGAGGGAAATTACACCCCTAGAGCCTATACTGACCCTCTTTAATGAACATTGCACCGAGTGCCGTCTCTTTCCCTCGTAGTAGACCCTCAAAGAGGACAGTTGTCTCTGTCTCTTTCTGAGGTGGAGATTCCTACATCAATTGTTTGGGTTGCATTTTTTAATACGAATTCTTTCTTCAAACCCTTGGCTCATAAATTTTCCTCGTGCGTGCAAACTTTTTGTTAAAATACTTTGATTACAATAATTCGTATTCCATGTGTGAAATAACCATTAATGAGTAATTAAAATTAAGGACAATTAAGTTCTTTGTTTAAACGTGCAATTTGTGGTTGGAAAAAGTAATTCGTTTTTACATGGCGATTCCATTACGAGTACATTTAAATTACGAAATTGCTGTCTGATTAATTATGTTTAAACGAAGGCTGATAATAAAGTTTTTTTTGTATGATTACACACACACATAACGCATTTATCCTCGAAGGGGTATGCAGAGGCGCAACCAGGGCACCAACTTTTCGCCAAGTGTTTTCCATCCTATGATGTGATAGGGGGCGAGTCTATCGCCATATTGGGCACAAATTCCAGACTCCGGGCTGATACTGAGCAGAAAAACTCAAATATCTCTTTGCCCGAACCGGGATTCGACCCTAGGACCTCAGAGCGCTGCCATACTGCGCATAAGTACAACTACGCCACCGAGGCAGTTTTATATGATAAAGTTGCTAGAATTATGCTTATTTTTTGTTTATTTCTGTGTATAAGCAACAATGCCAAAGCATAGTTGTATAACGATTTCAAAGACATCGCAACCAGAATAATAATAATATAATAGTTAGTGTAGTTGATATCTTATAATTAGTTTCTTCATTTAAAATATGTTCCTGTTTTTACCTTAATTATGAAGTTTATGTAATGGCAAAGCTTATTCCTTTTACTTGTAACCGTTGTTAAAAAAACTAGCTATTTAAGTAACAAGCATATAATTGCACTCTGTAATGCTTTATTAATAAAAAATGCGTAATATCACTATTGATAAGTCGCTTACCATTTCACGAGATAAGAAGTAAATGTGAAGAAAAACATCATGAGGATGTCTGCATACTTGAGAAGTTCTCTACAGGAATTTTGAGAATATGTAAATTTTACTACGTACTAGGCCAGCGTGGTGGACTAAGGCCTAATCCCTCTCGCTATTAGAAGCGACCCTTGTTCAGCAGTGGCACAGCATATAATACAGAGCTATTATTATTACTATAATATATTATAATAGACGAGTGACGTGTTCGTCTCGTCAATCAGTTGTACAAAAACAAAATCATATTCGATATTCGTATACAATAGTCTGAAAAGTCTTGACACTAGCTCAAATTGTAACTCGGTCACGTCAGGTCGTTTGTTGACGCGGATCGCGTCACGAAATGTCTCGTCCGAGCTCCATGGCGGCGCTGTTTGATTGATGGCTTGATGTACAGGCGAGTACACAAAGTATTTATACGAATAAATATATAGAATTTTTCATCACTACTTACGGTGATAAGATATATTTTATATCCGGATAGCGACCAGTGTACACAAGATGTTAAAACCCGCCATAGTGGCCCACGTAAGTATATCACGTTCTGGGATCAGTCTGTGTATATCTGGTTCCAACAGGGCGGCATAATTGTTTCGACTGTCGAGGGGTAATCATCTCTCGTCAGTCGACATTCTATTGGACCCTAGTCCACTTAGCATCAGGTGTAGTAGCGTCCTTTGCCGTGCACATCAAAAAACTACAACGTGGCTACACAATGAATAAGTCATAAAGAAGTTTTCCATCTATTTGTGAGACTGATGGAAAGGTCATAAGTGTGTTAGTCGGTAAATAGACAGACATGCTATTTGGAAGAGGGAACCGCGCCTAATATTTTGAGGAAAGTTAAAAGGCTTCTGTAATAATAAAAATGTTTAACCACTAAACTTACACACACAACATCACCCATTTATCCCCGCAGCGGTATGCAGAGGCGCAACCAAGGCACCCACTTTTCGCCAAATGTGTTCAGTCTCATATGATAGGAAACGAGCCTATCGCCATATCGGACACAAATTCCAGACTCCGAGATGATACTGAGCAGAAAAACCCAAATATCATTTGCCCAACCCAAGATTCGAACCCAGGACCTGAGCGCTGTCGTACCGCGCATGCAGTACAACTACGCCAACAAGCAGTCTAAACATAACTGCGATAAGACGTCATGTCGGTGTATGCCTGATATAACCGCACTGAACTGTTTATAGAAATCATCCAATTAATTTTCGAAAATATTATAACACTTTTGTCGCCGCCTGCACTTAAAATACAAACGTTTTTAACGAGTTTAAAAAATTACTTCATAAAGGTATTATTAGCGAAATTACTTGTAAATGTACCATCGGGTACAATTTACATGCATCGTCAGTTCGCGCCATTTAATATCATTATAGTTGACTACTTTTCGCTATAATTTGGTGGTGTAATGTCAAATTACTGACAACAAATAACTTATAAATACATTGATAAATTGTGACTAAAATCTGTATTGATTTTTTTTTTTGTTATCCTATGTCCGTCTGCTAATAAAAAAGCTCGTGATATTTGGGTGTTTGTAAAAAATAAATATTTAAACGAATAAATGGATTTAATGAAATTTTGGGTTAAATATTTCGACCAAATCCTAATTCCTAGGCTTTTGATTTAGGTCGGCAGCGAATGCTTCTTCTGGTGTTATTGTGTTGTGGCCGGCATAATTGTGACGACTGCCGGGTTAATCTCTCGTCAGTTGACATTCTATTAGACTCAATTCCACTTACCATCATGTGTAGAGGGATCACTTTGTCCTGTCTGTATAAAACAAAGTTATATTGTATAGGCAGGCTTACAAACATAGCCATTTCTGTAGTAGGACCGATGGCCGCTGGAGCAGGGGCCTTATTCTCTATCCCGCACGTTATTTTAACAGTGCGTAACAAGCACGTAACACAACGCATCATGTTTAGGACTATAGAAATTTGGCTTACAGAATACCATTTCACGCACATTTCTGGAACATAACCGTGTCATGACACGGCCGCGTTACGCGTGTACACTATCATCTATACTTATAATAAATCTGTAGAGAGGTCAATTCTGTACATGAAATATATTTCAAAAATAACTATCAGGGGGTGATTAGGGATCGATACTGATGCCAAAAATGCAATTAGTAAAATTTTTGTCTGTCTGTCTGTCTGTCTGTCTGTCTGTCTGTCTGTCTGTATAACCGTTATAGAAACAAAAACTACTCGACGGATTTTAACGAAACTTGGTACAATTATTTTTCATACTCCTGTGCTGGTTATAGTATACTTTTCATCACACTACGATTAATAGGAGCAGAGCAGTGAAGGGAAATGTTGGGAAAACGGGAGAAGTTACTCCATTTTTAAGCTTCCGTCGCGTGTGCAACCTTAATGGTTAAAGCTACATAGAAATCATGCACGACGAAAATGTTCTCCTTAAAATTATGTAAAAATATCCCACGACAGCATACGTCTATCTTTTATGGTTGACTCACAATGACACGTGTAACTCCCGATAGCTTAGCAGTTCGAAGCTTTCTCATTATATTTGTTTACTAATCTTAGGAACTATCGGTCCAAACTGAAAAAATCTTTTTGCGTTGGATAGCCCTTTATTTGTGGATTGCTATAGGCTATATATCATCACGCTATACCCAATAGGAGCGGAGCAGCAATGGCTAATCTCTGGAACTACCGGTCCAAACTGAAAAATTCTTTTGCGTTGGATAGCCCTTTGTTCGTGGAGTGCTCTAAGTTATATATCATCACGCTATGACCAATAGGAGCGGAGCAGTAATGGCTAATCTTAGGAACTACCAGTTTGAACTGAAAAATTCGTTTTGTGTTGGATAGCCCTTTATTTGTGGGGTGCTATAGGCTGTATATCATCACGCTATGACCAATAGGAGCTGAGCAGTAATGAAACATGTTACAAATACGGGGACAATTTATTAGTTTTGAGAGCTTCCGTTGCGTGCGCTGCGTAAACGGTTAAAGTTATGCAACAATGATGTATGTCGGGATTATTCCTCTTAAAAAGTTCTAAAAAAATATATTATAAAAACAAAAGTCCCCCGCTGCATCCGTTTGCCTGAACGTCTTAAACTCAAAAACTACCCAACGTATTAAGATAAAATTTGGTATGAAGACAGTTTGAAACCCTGGGAAGAACATAGGCTCCCGGGAAACTACTACTTTTATAATGGAAAACTTTAGCCTGAAAAACTTTATAACGCGGGCGGAGCCGCGAGCAAAAGCTAGTACAGAATAAGGGCCCAGACGAGTCCTGGAATGGAGACCACGTCTCGATAAGCGTAGCGTAGGACGACCTCCGACCCGCTGGTCCGACGATATTCGCAGGATCGCCGGTGGACGCTGGATGAGGAGAGCGGAGGACCGAGCAACGTGGCGCATTCTAGGGAGGCCTATGTTCAGCAGTGGATAGTTGTAGGCTGATAAGATGAGATGAGGCTTACAAACTAATCACAAAATTACTTAAAATAGAGACATCGTGTTGATACATAAAAATACATAAAATAAATGTCTCTATGACAATTTAAATAAAATTTTAAAGCCATTTTATACGAGCCTACTGAATATCAAATAATATTCATGTTTCAATAATTTATTTATACAACTAATAAAACTTAATGAACGAAGCGAATAAAAAAGTTGTAAACTCCAACAAACGTACTCGATTGAGAAGTAGTAACGCAAATAGTTTACGAGACAGCATCTTTCTACAGCTGTAACAAGATTCGACCTCGTTCAGTAAACTTGTCTAGTTAGAACAACTGTTGAAGCATGAAATGTATTTTTTAGTCTAGTCTTTGATACGTTTAAAAATATACAGCAATATGTTTACTTTGAGTTCATTTTTTTGGGCTTTCAAAGAATATTAAATTAGCCAAATTATTGGATTTATGCCGTCTATCTTATCCTATTCTAAAGATTCCACATAAGTTCGGAGGTCTAATAAAACTATTTTTTTGATTTTGTCGCAGTTTTTTATTATAATTTTCTCCCGACGTTTCGAAGACTTTGCAGCCATCATGGTCACGGGGAGTACTGAGGTTTTAGCCGTCCGAAAACATAATTCATAGTATGTATTTATAAAACAATATACTTATATGTCCGGTTAGACTTTTATCCACCACGCTAATCCAATCACGGAACATATTTATATACTTTTTATTCTGAAGATTTAAAAAGACGTCTACATTCATGAGTAATTGAATAGGTATGAGTTTTCTCTCAAAAAAGGTATGCGGAATAACATTAACACTATTTAATAACTTTAAACCTAACTAAAATCAAGTAAATGTATTCTTAAATAATATTTATAAGACAAAATACGTTAACGCACCACTTTGATACACTTTCTTTTCGCAATATAATGATACGCGCATCAGCCAAACCAGTTATTACCATAATGATTGGCAGCGTGTTCAGCGGTGACCTCCTTGCTAAGTTAATTGAATTGTTGTTATAATTTATAATAATTACATCATGTACGCACCATATATTTAGTGTTTATCTGATATGTCTGTAATTACTACGCGCCACGGCTTCTACACATTTTACATATTCTATAACTTTATCATAATTATATAGAAAATGTTAAATATACTATTTTTGTGATATTCAACTTGACGAGAGGACTCTTGAATCTTGTTTTATTTAATGTCCATTTTGTTTCACTGTACGAGGCTAAGGAAACCGCTTTTACAGCCTTGTTATCGTAAAATAAACTTTTATGTCAGTAACGTGTGTGGAATCGTTTAATCAAAGAACATACATTGTTGTAAACATGTTTAAGAAATCAACCAGTTATTGCAATGTCAATGCAAACACAATTCCTTATTTTACTAATGATTGGACACCATAAAAAGCACTTGAATATATAGTTTTATTATTCATGGCATATCATACATTATAGTTTAGTTTATTTTTTATTAATTTGAATGACGAGATGAGCTTGCCGTTCGCCTTATGGTAAGCGATACGACCGTCCAAAAACAGTAAAAATACCATCCAACAACTTGAACTAAAAAGTTATACGCTCGCCATTCTAAGACATGAGATGTTAAGTTTTATTATGTCCACTAGTTACACTGGCTACAATGCTCTTCAAGCTAGAACACAACAGTGAATACACACTGGTGCTTGGCTCCAGAAATAGACATTGCGGTGGTACCCAGGCAGACTCGCACGAAAGACTTACCAATAAACAGTTGTAATTAAATATTTAAAATATTCTACATCTTGCATCACCACGTTACTGAAATTTATTAATTACGTTCCTTTCTAATACATTTTGCACCATCAACCATCAAACAAAAAATTGACGCCTACAAAAAATCAAAATTGATTTTCTATTATTGCGATAGAACCAACAAAGTTCAAGAACATCAATAACGAAGTATTAGTGGGCGGAATAGATCTCATAAGAAATTAAGCATACATTTAATACATTTTGACGGTCGGCCTCTGTTTTCGGTGGCTTAGTTTGCGATGATTGTCATAAAGATTGTAAAGCGATAATAAATTTTCCCATTATCGGCCTAGAATCCAGAATTGATTTTGGTATGTCAAAAATTCCTGGAGGTATTCCTCTGCCTACCCCTCTGCCTAAAAAGGCAGAGTCATAATGATGCATATATATTTGTATATATGTATGTAACATGTTAAAGGTCGATTTATTAAAGCTTACGGTGCTTCCCAATGAGTCTGTCAAAATTTCACACCGCGCAACAATGTTGCGTTTGATATAACAGTCCGGTGCCAGGACCCATGCGTGAGGCAGGACCTCCCTGGAGCGCGCACGATTCCAATTGGACTAGACAGGAACAGATCTAGGAAATTTGAGGGGCATCATAATGGTTTAGTACTCATAAATTGACTTGTATACGTTTAGGAAATTTCTTCTGCTGTTCAGAATACAGTTTATCCTTAAACGTAAGCCTTTTAAAGCTATAGCATGGTTTAGCATAAAACCTGAGCATATCAGGCTTAATTATGATACAGGAAATACATAAAAACAATACATCAATAACCTTTTTTTACAACATTGGCACCAAATCAACCACTCTTCCGCGACACAAAGCACGCAGTACGAACACATTAAGAATCAAAAAACATCGTGTCATTACTTTGAATGAACAAGTATTCTTTATTCAAATGGTTACAAAGGCTCATGCAAATTACGACAATGGTTGAATTATTTATCGACCGCAGCTACTGCTCCGGCCCCGATCTTATCACAATAAAATCAAAAGTACACCTCAGAAAATAATTTGCGAAGGTATTATTATAATTTATAGCTTCATTCGCATCGATATTTGCACTCGACTACACAAATGTTCTACGTTTAGCCTGCCTCAACCGTCTCACGTTTATCAATTTAAAGATAATTTTTATGTTAAATTGCAATAACTGTGGGCGAAATATCAACTGCTTTGTGCGCGCTATTCATTTAGTAAACTTCGTTGATGAAAATGTTTTTTTTTTCTTGTGTTACAACCAACTAATTCCTAACATTGCATTCCTTGTGTCAGATGATAGTGTTTTATTAATGTGATAATTTGACAGAATTAAATATTGTAAATTTAATATTATTATTTTAATGTTTTATTACCAAAGAGTTCTATTATATAGAGCGGACATTGGAAATACTGTCATAAAATTTCCAATGTCCGCTTTTGCGTTCATGCGATAGTACAATAGCAAAACACCAATGTAAAATACTTCATATTTTTCCCATATCGTGATTTGCACATTTTTAATACGCATATTATCATATTTTGTGTCAATATGTTATTTTTGTTTAATTATCTAAAGATGCTATCACATCTTCCCACACGAACATTTCAAATCATACATCGACTTAGCAATAAAAACTTATGAAGCACATATTTGGCCCTGATGTACAGTTTATAACTATGCTGTTTAATCTCTTTGGTTATTACATTAACTATACAATCAGCAAACTTACTAAATTGAATAATTTTTAAATAAGGCCCATCGCACACATTTTAAAAAACAAATTAGTTGTTTTGTGTGGTACGAACCGTTTTAAAACCACAGTTTTGTACTAACAAATAAAGCAACGGCCTTGCAAGAATTTTTCGTACAAATATTTGGCAAATGTGGACACCGAATCCGCTTAATGGCCTAAAAGCGGCGGTAACTTGATAGTAAGTTTGCTTAACAAAACATTAAATTCACTAATGATATTTATGTTTTGCGATTATCGATTACCTCGTTGAACTATTACGTTTAAGTTATAGTCTTACTTAAACGTATTTTGAGGATAGGCAAAGTGGGAAAGGGCGGCAGCCATACTTTATTTTGGCCCGTTCGTGAAATACATAGTAATTTATAAAGGTGTGCCTAATGTGAATGTCGCAACATAAACCTATAACCTAACTAAACAATAAATATTAATTTATTCAAACAAAAGTAGAAACGACCACTAACACCTACCATTTGTCATCCCGTGACAGAGATCTACGGTTGCGATACGATTGCGACTCGAACGTTAATCCGTCATAAGCCGCCGCGAACGGGTTAACTTTATCATCATAACCGCTGGATCAATCACATCTGTATCTAAAACAGACTTTCACCTTCTTGTGTCGGCCGTAAATCTTTCTTGCAGTCCCTAAAGGCGCCGTGCCCGATTAGTACCAACCACCGACTATCGAGAAACAATTTCGAGTTGTGTAATTTATGACTTCATTGAAGACAGGGTTGCATTCGTGTTTCGATCGGGAACCGATCGTAGGGCCGCGATCATAGGCTGTTGCAAGGAAACTTTGAATGAACATAAATCCGTTACTTGAATTGGAGAAACGAATCTCATTGTATTGCGAGTGGTGTCAAATTATTGGTTACCGAAATGCAAGTCGGCTTGCATGCGATTGTAAATTGAAATCGTAATCAAGTATTCCGATTGATCAAGATTGATTTTAGATCTCTGTTGATAGGGTTGCATTGATACTTGTTATCGAAATGTTTCATTGTTTCAAAGACAATTTTTAGGCCATGTAGGTTTAAGTTATTTATCATTCTGTATAATCAGATAATCTTTATTATCTAGGGTAAATTATATATAATGTACAACATATTTCTTATACCTTACATTTAAATATGTTTTCTGACAAACTCCAGTTACCATAATATGAATTTAAACATAATTGTTAGCATATTGATTATTATCAGTGGAATCCTAGTAACAGTTCTGATTGATCTAGGTTCAATATTAGGAATTTTATAGAAGATTGGTCTTCAAAGCCTAATTAATCCAATCACTGTCATGTATTTCCTACATGACTTAAATACATCAAACGTAGTGCTTAGTACGTAATAATTCCATGCATCGGAGAAGTCCTCCAGTTTCAATAACACGTCAATAATAAATAATTTAAAACAAAAAAAATCACTCATTAGTACATAATAATTCAATGCATCGGATAATTCCCCGAGTTTTACTAACACGTCATTAATAAACAATTTAAAACAAAATAAATCAAAATATAAATGAAATGTCGAATAAAAACCAACTCGAAAACTCACCTAATTAAGAATTATTCTGATATATTTCCGATCAGTAATTACTGTCGCTAGAACATCGACTAAAAAGCAGTTCTAATAACTCACAGCCGTCAATACTTACTGAGAACGGTGGATAAAAAAACACATTTATCCCACGGACCGCTGTGGCACTAAAAATGGCGGCATATGAGTTTCCGGTACAACTCCCGACGTGAAGTCATCCAAGAATAACCCATTAAATTTGATAGCACCGACAATTGATATAATTACTTCATTAAATGCTTAAATAACGAAGGGTCGCCATATGCAGCGTCGAAATCTGTGTCCCGTAAGTTTTCGTTTTATTGTCGTTAATTGTAATAGTTTTGGTCATTTAATGATAATTTAAGGTTTTGGTTTTTGTAAACATTCAGGAGACTCAAATGCTTTTACCAATTTTAACAATTTGTTGCGAGAAATGTACAACGATTTACGATGTTCTTGCGAGAAGAAACATTCAAAAATCAATATTCAAGAATAGATATCTTTATTTCTGTTTTAACTTGAATTCTCTTATGAGATATTTGACAATAAAAACACCGGTGTGGTTATTAGCTAATTTTTATTCATGGATTTTGTTTAGAACCAGAGTACTTACACAATGCCGTAATATATAAATAGATTTCATTGTGTTGATTGTAGTATGAAATATATTATGTATGTTCTTTATTTAAGTTATATGAAAACATCTTCATCCTATCAATTTCTATGTATAATACAATATAATATATATACATAATACAAATACTTTCATTGCAATGTTATATTTTTCTTTTATGCATACACGGATAAGTGACCTCATTACACGGATGGTTAATGAAGTGGGGTCTAATAGAATGTCGACTGACGAGAGATGATTACCCCTCGACAGTCGACACAATTATGCCGGCCTGTTGGAACCGGACATGCACAGGCTGATCCCGGAACGCGACACACTTACGTGGACCACTATGGCGGGTTTTAACACCTTGTGCACGGTGTTTGCTATCCGGGTGGATATAGAATATATCCTACCACCAACAAAAAAAACATACATTTGAATGTATAAAGTTTTTATTATCCGTCGCACCAATAAAAATCTTTCTTTCTTATTATGATAGCAATATAAGTAAAGAAGATCGAAATATTTCCGCACGTGTGCTGGTCCTATAAAGTTAACAAGCAATTACCCTCATAATTTTACATCATTATGAAAGTCAAACTTTGCAAGATAAGGATACTCTTCATACAATTGACAAATACCCCTGATGTTACAGAAGTTATGAATGTGTCGCGAATTGCAAATTTTGGAGTAATAATACGATGGCTTTTAAACTTATTATATTGTTTAATACGTATTTTAGTGCAATAAAAATATAACTGAAAAGATGTGGGTATTTTTAAAAGTACATACCATAGATATTATATAGCTTATTAATAGCAATATCAACTGTGTATGACTGGTATATGTGGTACACCAAACCTACTGATATAGATTTAACCTCCAAAGTTATATCTATAATTCTTCGGTATTTTTTTTTTTACTCATAGCACAGTCCATTTCTCTAGAAATACTTAAACATACACTAAAACTAGTTTCAAATATAAGTAGGCGCAAAGAAGCCCTAACTGCATGACAATTGGCACATAATTCCCCCAACAATATGTTAACGTCTTTCCATACGTCCAAAGACGATTGCAGAGGAGCCGGCCCTCTTAAGGCCACTTGCCCGTTCGAATACGCAATTAGCCAGCTCACACCTTCCCAGTTGGCGTGCCGGGGCATCATTCAATTTTATCGTGCAATTACAGTCCATAAAATCAGTAGTTGTTAGTTGCATCCACCGCTAGTTTCTTATTAGTGTGGACGGCTTCGCATTTTTGGGATTGCGGTCAAGATGCCTACATTCGCAGCTACGGCCAACAGAGCTGCATTAAGACTGGAACAAATTGAATTTAATGTTCAGAGGCATTTAGTTGAAATCCATAATCTGAATTAAAGATTAATTTAAGTATATAAACTTAAAGACGTTATTCTTTGGTGAAGGTTGAACCTTGGAATTAATTGTGTTCTGATTCTGGAAATTATTTTACTAATAACAAGCTACATTAATGCCCGAGTACTATATTAGGATTATGGCCGAGTACAATATCAAGTACTACATTACGCTACTATTTAACTCAGTTTAAGAAGTAAGGTTACAGGGATTCTTTGATCAATGTAGTTAACCACTGACATTTCTGCCCAAAAAAATAAAGTAACTTAAGTAAAATCGAGACAAGACGAAAGTTATTCCAGAATATATATAAATCGATTGCAACACCAATCAAGGAAAATATTGCGTTGAAGACTTGATGATGGCTATTTTTCTCAGCCCACGTGAGATCCGCGAGATAACACGTATTGTGAGCTGTGGAACGAGAAACAATAGAAAGCTTGTTCAGCCAAGCGTTTAGAGTTGCGTAGGGATTTTGGGCAAGTGACATGATGATGAAACTGGGTTCGGTTCCCAAATCAACCAATTTTGTGAGTTTATTTGCGCTGCTGTTAGTCTTTCCGGCAACATTTACCACTTGTAATCTCTTACTAAGGTTCCCTATTTAATTTTTTCTGACATGTAATAATCTCTATCTTTTAGGCAACCCGCCGATATTTCCACATTATTTATTATGGTACTAATATTTTAGGACACAATATTGTGATACGAGAGCCAGGACCCTCAATCGACAAATATGGCTCGCACTTGGCCAGTATTTATTATTCAGATAATTTATCATGTACTGAAGACATTGAGTAATAGGTGATTCTAACGTTTTTTTTTGTAAAAATTACTAGAGACTATATTTTAATAATAATCAGGTGTTAGCTGTCAACAATTCATGATAATGCTCAACACTAGACTTTTAAACAGCAATCCAACAAAATAACAAGAAGATTCCATGTAACCATCACCGCTACTACAGGCCCAATAAAACCTCACTTTTCAATTTTCATTCCTCCACCCACAGCGCCTGTCAACCCATATTTCGTAACAGTATAGGTTTACACCATACATGGACAGTGGTTATATCATACTGTTGAATAACACACCTGCCTGTTTCCATATCTTTTGATTTCCAAGAACTAGCTGGTTTGTTGGATGACACACCTGTTTCTTTCCATATGTTTTGATTTCTAACAACCAGCTGTACCTGAGAAACAGCTCATCACGGAAAAGTAACTTATACCCTCGGAGATATTACTAATTTTTATAATCTAATCAAAATATCTTAAATTATCCTTCACATTAAAACTTACTATTACCGATATACATAAAATTTACTCCTTCCACCTCTAAGTCAATTTATAATTTATAGAGCTATATTACCATTCTCTGATATGGAAATAACAGTTCAACAATCAGCATCTATCAGCTCTAAAAAGTCACATCTAGACAATAAACAAGTCAGAAAACATCGTGATTGTATATTTAAAAGTCAATCGTCGTGGTTCACGATGGCAACACCTGTCGAACTATCACGAAGAAGATAATAAAATAGAACAGATCATCTACAGCTAATTGTAGCGAATTTACAACCCTCGTGTCGGTTTGTGCTATGATTTAGTATAGTTTAAGTCACGTTATATTCAAGTAAATAAATCTCAATACTATTAAAAATGTTTAATGGATTGTAGGAATGATGTTGGTTTTTCAGACAGGCCGTGTTGAGGCTAGGTGGAAAACAGTATACAAATACAAAAATGTATGGTAAAAATTATCACAAAACCCTAAGTACTTAGCTAAATTTAATTACTTCTATGGAAAATAAGTAATTTCCTAAAAAAATACTGATATTCTGACTTCTCACCAATGTTAAAAGTAGATCCTTGGTTTTGAAAATTCCAATCCTTGACCTATGTGCCAAATTTCATCCAGATCTAAGGAATGGTTTTCCCGTTTTTTAAAACCTTGAATCATATTTATAATTAAACTATTTTTCGGATTGTAAATTATTAAAACCACGATAAAATCTGAAAAATAGTTTAATTTTAATATCTTACATTCGCGTAAACATAAGAAATCATATTTATAATGTTAATAGGATTGCTTGCCTTTATATAATAATACGATAACTTGGTTCAGCCCGGACCTGGCGAGTCGCCTAGGATGCCATACTCCGCTCAACATATTTAAGACAGTTTAAACGTAAGATTAAAGTTGTCGCCGCTACACTTTTTGCGCTATTAACAACTGCCGTAAACTGTTTTCTTTCAACGCTTCGAAATAATAAGCATAACCTTTTCAAATTACACTGTGAATGCATAGAAATCATTGTTAGACGACACGATTGCGTGGGATAGATTTATTGTTTGAATCTCTTTTTTAATCAACTCCATCGTTGGATCAGATTATAGGTTCTTATTATAAATTAGCTAGTTGAACATATATATTATCGATATCTCTTAGTGAATGATATATGAAGGTTGTTTGAGGTAAGAATAAATTAATTTATTGTTGTGATACCCAAAATTGGAAGATAGATTTCGTGATATATGAATGGGTTATATAATTAAATGTTTAAATGAAACCTGTCCGCTATAATATAAATGGGGTCCATAAAAAAGATAACAAAAAATTTACACGTGTATACTCAGAAACTAGGTGAATCGAAATAAAATTAATTCCAGATTTTACGAATATTATTCGGCCACATCAAATTAGAAATGAGTAAGGTTTTGTCAAACTTTATTAAATAATAATAAAAATAGGTGTCAATTGAGAGGAATTTAATAAAGTAAAAAGGCAATTTTTTTAGGCAGATTAAATGTTGACGAGGAACGACTGGAAATCCAATGAACTCAAATTTTGTTTGGAGCAAGTGTCACCAACGACCAAGTAAGGGTAAGTCAGTGGTGGTAGAGAACGACCAAGTAATGCTAACAACAGAAGAAACAACGTATACTGTAAAATAGTTATAAACCTTATAAATAGGAATTGAAAAGATAACAGAACTAGAACAAATCACTAGCAATAGTTATCCACACACTTATTGGAAGCTAATTGAAATAATCTACGTAATAATCAGAACAACCTAATCAATTTCGAGATAATTTAAGACACTCCCCTGATCAAACGTCCTTAAGCATTAATTCCATTTTGGCGCACGAGTTACAGCAAGAGTATACAAAAATTTAGGAAAAAAATATCAAAAAATCAATTTGAGGTCGTTTTGAAAATTTTAAACTACCAAAATATTCCCTATTAAGTTACCTATTTAATCTAATAATGTTGATTGCAAAATAAAATCATGTATACTTACTTTAGGAGATGAACTCAATGAATAATGTTAATGGCATTTTAATTTTAAAATTTATAACATAATATCGATATTACAAAACATTTTAAATCCAAAAATAACATATAAACATGATGTTTAATTGTTTTTTTCTATATATTTCATACATTTCGAGTAAATACCTTCTAAAAATACGGATAGCGGACCGTTTTGGCTGGAGCACCTCAATCTAGTTCAATTTTAATTTAAACATCAATAACTTGAGCATAGCCGTTAATTTCTTTTCGTAAAGAGCAGCCACTTACACTGTAATCTATAAATATCAGGTGTCCCAGGCCGTAAGTGTAGCGATACCGTTACGATCGTAAAATTAGATGGTACAACTATCCACCTCTTGGCGCGAATTAAACATGTTATATGTAATTTACATCGCATCAAAAACACTCAGCAGGGTACTAAGACCACGTTTTGGCCATGTCGGCAATTTAAACTGTAATTTTCCGGTTAAAGCCGTATTATTAACATAACTGGATGATTTACGTTCGATATATGGATTAAAAATATCTTATCTTTTTGTTGGTTACATATTGTGGTTACAATTTCTTTTAAACAACTTTTCATTCTTAATGTAGATCACACACACTCACGCCTTTTATCCCCAAAAGGGTAGGCAGAGGCGCAACTGGTGCAACCTCATTCGGCCGTGAGTATTCCGTCCCATGATATGATAGGGCTATATAGAATAACGAGCCTATGGCCATATTGAGCATAAATTCCAGACTCCAGGCTGATACTCAGTAGAAAAATCCAATATCACTTTGTGACCCGAGGATCGAACCTGAGACCTCAGCACTGCAGTCGTATCGTAATACAACTACCACCGAAGCAGTTAAAGTAGATTAGTGTTTTAAAATTCGTAATAATGACGTCTAAATATGAGAGGTAGCTTTTGCTCGAGGCTTCTATGGCATGAATGATTTTTCCGGAATAAAAATCCCGCTCTATATTTTCCGGAATAGACAGTAGCTTATGTCCTTCCCAGGGTCTCAAACTATCTCCATACAAAATTTCATCGAAATCTGTTGAATAGTTTTCAAAATCAGACAGACAGATGCAGCAGGCTCAGGCAGACAGATGCGGCGGAGGACTTTGTTCTATAATATATTTTTACAACTATTTAAACTATCATGTATGAAGGAACAATTCCATCATACATGATAGTTGCGTAACTTTAACCGTTTACGCACCGCAATGGAAGCTCTCAATAGGAATGAATTTTCCCCATTTTTGCACCATTTTTCATTGATGTTCCGCTTCTATTGATCATAGCATGATGTTATATAGCATATAGCCTTCCTCAATAAATGGGATACTCAACACTAAAATAATTGTTCACTTCGAACAAGTAGATCTTGAGATTAGCTCGTTCATACAAACAAACTCTTCAGCTTTTTATAATAGTACATATATAGATATAAATGTTACTTAAATAACCATTCTATTTAAGCATGCCCTAAATTTACAAACATCTACGACTTTATTCAAATACTTAATTATAACCAAAATATAAAAATTAAATAAACTTTCAATTGTTTTTGTTGCATTGGAACAATTTTAATTTATATCTTGTAACTAAACAATAGTCTCACAGAAACACGAAAACAATAAATAGACAATAATCGACGAGCAATACGAATTAATTGTAATATTGTTCATCCACCATCAACTTTCCGAATAATTAATGTTACAAACTCCAATATGATAAACAGAAACTCGGAGACTTATTTATTCAGCTCGTCCTTTCGTGAAACTACTTAGAATTTGCAAAGATTGGCAGAACCCTGAAAGGGTCTTTAAAGTATTTCGGACTACAGTTTCTCATTAAGGTCTTAGTTATAAAGTAACAATAGTTTTATTTACTTGCTGTCGTGACGTTTATTACGGAAAATATAGGCTCAAATGAGAATGTTCAATAAGGACAATAATGGTTATATTACTAATTAGTTATTTAGATAAAGACACTTTAATCTGATTGAAGTTGTACTGCATGCGCGGTACGGCGGCGCTCTGGGTTCGAATATCGGGTCGGGCAAAGTGATATTTGGGTTTTTCTGCTCAGTATCAGCCCCGAGTCTGGAATTTGTGCCCGATATGGCGATAGGCTCACCCCCTATCACATCATGGGACGGAACACACTTGGCGAAAAGTGGGTGTCCTGGTTGCGCCTCTGCATACTCCTTCGGTGATAAATGCGTGATGTTGTGTGCGTGTGTGTTTGTTTTTTCAGATAAATATGATCGGAATATTTTTAACAATTCTATCAATATATGAGTGCAATAATTACACTAATTTAATAATCTTATTATACGTCACATATCCCTATCTTCAATAAACAATCCCAATCTTTTTTTCAATCTATCGCGAAAACTGAACCAATCAGAACATTTTTTTTTAATATTAACAAATGACTTTGATTAGTTCATTCTAGGAATCGGATTGAAGATTGAAATTGGCATGGTTAATAACTTACGTATTCAAGATTAGTATCACAGTGTGAACAGTAAAGCATATAACGACTTCACCCCGATTTACGGTATCCGCAAATACATTTCGCATGCATTGCAACAATTGCTCCCAACAAACAATCAATCCACGTAACAAATACGCAGCCAGCAATTAGTACAAACATCAAAAATCATCAATTGTCATAATTCATCTGTGTTGTTAGAAGGAAAGCAATTCCTCGAGCACGATTAGCTAATGAATCTGATTAGTGGTTCACCGTGTATAATTAATATAAATTAGAGCATTCTATTCGTGCGCGAGCGCAGGCAATTATCTCGCTTCCTTACGCGCCGTGGCGTCGATCAAACGGTCAAACGAGCTTGTCAATCAACACGGTCAGGACGATAGGTTCGCTGTTCAGGTAATTGACAGCGTACAATCGTCAGTTCAGTTATCACTCTTGTTTTGTTAGCGCGGTGCATTCGTCATGTGAGTGAAAGGTTGTTTTCACGCTAAACTAGGTGTTGGGTGTGGCTTTGCTTGTAATTATTCGATGGTTTTATGATACCAATATTTTTTTTCGTACATGAATTATATAGCCCCGGGCAAAACAAGCTATCTTCAAACGTCTTTTTGCAAACAATAAGTATATTACTTACAAAAAAAACACGCCTTATAAAAATATTGAATGTATTTATTGATGTTATTGATTGACGGTCTATAATTCCCCTTAACATCATTTACGATGTATTTCCTCACACGCGCTGTCTACTGATGATGGATAATCATTGAAATGAGGTGCTATGTCATGCATAAGTTGTTACAATTACGTGTGAGATTCCAGAATTTCGTGTTAGCCAACAATTTACTGCGAAATTCGTTTTATTGCAATTTTTTGCTTGGCTGTATGCAATTTGTGAATGTTCAGTCTTTATATTGCCGCCAGTTCATGTTTTACTAGACATTTTGTATTTATAGCTGTTAATTGTTTATGATACGTTTCGAAATGGTGATGATAGTTCGATATTTAAAGCATTTTCGTGCGAAGGTCCGATAAAAGCTAATGAATGAATAATTTCGATTACTTTTAAATAAAATTAAATATTGTTTTAAAAATAACGTTTAAGCGGTGGTAGCTTAGTTGGGAGTAGAACGGACTGCCGAGACGAATGTCTGCAAGCTCAAAACCTGAGACCTCTGATTCCGAGATTCTAAAGTTATGTGTGTATTCTTTATGAATTATCGCTTGTTTTAACGATGAAAGAAAACATCATAGGGAAACCTGCAAACCTGAAAAGAATTTTGATTGCATGTGAAGTCTGCCAATTCGCACTAGGCCAGCGTGGTGTAAAAACGCCTAATCCCTCTCAGTAGTAAAGGAGGCCCGTGCACAGCAATGAGACAGTATATAATACAGGGCTCATATTATTATTAAATTATTTTCCCCACTAGGTAGGCATCTTCATACTTTAGTTACATAAAATACTGTTCACCTCTTAAAGCCTTTAAAGGTCCATTTTCCACACACTATAATTAGAATTGTAGTTTTCGATGCACGCAATTTCTAAATGCATACACAGAAAATAGCATTATGACATGAAAACCGTTACACTTAACCCTTCACTGCCGTTTAGGCGCACTCACGAAATCCCGTGTTTCGCTCACGAGGTGCCCGCTGAACTTTTGTTCAACATTAAACTGGCACTTAGATCTACTTACAGTCAAACAATAACACAAATAACGAGTCCACGTTACTGTTTAAACGTAAATAGCTCACGATGGTCACGACGGGCTCGGTGTAGTCTTTACGACACTGACGAAAGTTCTCCTGAGTTGTCAACTCGTTAACCTCACGGTTAGACCGTGCGAAGTCCACTAATAACTCCTACTATTGTCATAATTACGTTACTCCGTCAGCATTTACGGGTTATTATAATTCGAAATTTAAAAATATTCTTTTTTTGAATGTTAACAACGTTTAAATTTCGAATTTGAATGCGTTGGTTGGTAAAACAGACATGTTCCGCTAGATGTCTCTGGTTTATAATTACATATTTTAATGTAACCCTCGTGTTCGTAGCATGGAAACAAAATGAAACGATAAATACATACTACTAAGTAACGTGGGACCTGTACTCCATAAAAAATGCTTGTTAATTTAAATCATATAAGGCATGGAAGCTATCGTTACTGATGTGTTGAGATGATAATGGGTATGACTTGGCAAAATTATTATAGAACTTCCCGGTTTAGCTGCAATTCGCAAAAGCCAGCAGCAAATTAATTGGACAAGTAAATTGAGCGCTTCAGAGAACATAATTAATAAGCGAAAAGATAATATAGTTGCTTAAGAGTTGTAAATTTTATTTTATAAAGGCTTGTAAATTTTTTGATCGCATCGCAATCATAATTATTTTTCAATAAAATCTACATTGCCTTTATTTATTATGTAACGCGCAAAGAATGTAAATTCATTTTATAATTTATTTACAACCGCGATATTTAAAAGTAATTTGTCATGCTGATTTACCAGTGCAATAAGGGGACAGTATTTCATAGATGAGATATAAATTTTATGTGATAAGGTTAATTTTAGAATCTTGAAAACGACGCAAAGGTAAAAGAAATTATACTGTACAAAACACGTTATGGAATCGAAAGTTTGGGCACTAAAAGTGCCTACTCGAACGTATATCAAATTTAACGATCTCGAAAATAACTCGAAATAAAAACGCGATCGAAGACCGATGGTAAGGAATGTTTACGTGAACAGTGTCACGTCGTGTTGACGATAACATCGGCCAATTTCGGCTCAGCAAGAAATTGTCGCTGACTCCAATAACCATATTATACCATAACCGGATGTTTACAATGCCCATCCCTATAGCCCGGGTAAAGGTGACAGATCGAACGGCTTGAGTGAAGACCTTTATGTTGTTTCCAAATCATCGTTTTTATTCTAAATTATTTTATTTTTATTCTGCCTGAACTTATTTTACTCCTACTTGACGTCATTCCTCTGTCGTCTATCCGACTTCAAATCTCCCCGAAAACTGACCTACGGTTTAAATCCAGGATAACTAATCCATAGACGTTGCTGGTAGTCTAAAGAGGTGACAGTTATCAACCCAATTCGAGTAAATAATGATATGTCTAAGTAATAATACTGTCAGCTCTGTATTGATAATGTCTGGTCGGTGCAGATGGGCATCCTCTGACAGAGAGGGGAATAAGATTCTAGTATTATAATATAATGATATCAACCCTGTATTAAGTAAATACTGTCCTACTGCTGGGCACGGGCCTCCTTTGCTACTGGAGGGAATTAGGCCTTAGTTCACCACTTTGGCCTACAGCGGATTTGTTAACTTCACCCTCCTTCAAATTTCCTATAGAGAACTTCTCAGGTTCAGGCGTCCTCACTATATTTTCCTTCACCGTTAAAGCAAGCGATAATTCACAAAGAATACACACATAATTTTATAAAAATCGGAGGTGTGTGCCCTTAGGATTTGAATCTGCGATCATTCGTCTCGGCAGTCCGTGCCACGCTCAACTAGGCTATCGCCTTAGTTATTAGTTATTACGCCAATATATTAAATATCTAATTGATTTTGCAATAGAATTACAGTAGTCTAATAAAAGTTTTATACCACCATTTAAACAAATGTTATTGTACTGGGGTACATTAACTTAATTACATAATGAAAATCACTTAACTACTCCAAGTCCGTATGCGCAGCGAACCAATAAAAGTTAGGCGCCAGGGTGGTTAATTGAATACAAAGCCTTCGTGTGTCGATCATAAAATGTTTGTTACACGAAACAAATCAATTTTATTGTTATTTTGGATTTATTACCACAGCGGTAAAGATATCCAAATTAAAAATGTATAAACTTAAAGCGTTGCTGTGGCTTGTGGCGTCGGTTTTAATTTTTATTATGCCACAGAACTTGATAGTAGTTTTGCCTTTAGCCTCCTTTTCCAAAGCAAATGCAGTTTAAAGCAATGCCTATTTCTGCCGCCAAAAAGCAGTGTAGTCACTGTTGTGTTCCAGTATGAAGAATATTGTAGCCATTGTAACTACTAGACATAATAAGAGTTAACATCTAATGTCTCAGGATGGCAAGCGCAGTGGAATACCAAACAATACTTTGCAATTGCAAAATGAGTATTCCACGACCTTGAAATATTAATTAACATTCCCATCAACAGAGATAAACATAAGCTCCTATATAACAAAAATTCTTGTTCCCAATCCATGATATTCGCAAGCATAGTACTGTTATAGTGCATATTACTTGATGCTACATTTCGGTGTTTTGACTTTCAAAATGTATACCAGTCCGTCACCGTTACAAGATACTGGCGTATATTCGTCAATGTACGTCCAGATTTGTACAAAAAATATCCGTTGTTCTAACACTAATTCGACCTAGGCATCAAATCCAACCTCATGAGTTTATAAACAAACACACCACGATACCAATGTATTCATAAACATAGCTGATGGCATTTTGCCTCTTTCCTTAAGGTATGTAAAAGTGTAACACTTCCACATTACACCAGTCAGGTAATAGAGGATGAGCTTACAATTCTAAACCTTGGGATGTTACTCAACAGAAAATAATCATATAATCCGACCAAGGTATTAACACGAAACCTCGACGCAGCAGTCGTACTAAAGTACACCACCACCAGTCCATTTACAAAATACACATATATTTTGATTACGTTTTTCCAGGACGGTACAAATCAAACACGCCACACCAACGTAACAATAATAACATTCGTATGTCCAAGGGCGACACTCTTCCCTCCCACGTGTTCTTTAGGTTGATTGTAGACCAATGTCAACAGACCCAGTGATTTCAATACTGCAAGTAATTTACGAGTAGTTGCGACCGCGTGGGCAGTTTACGCGCATATTTGCGTTCGTAAAGCGACCACACTGCGCTTATTGGGTTTGCTTGTGACATTCTTTGAGTATGTGTGGTTGTTCACATATTTGGATTTGATGGTTTGTTTGATAATTATGTTCTGTATGTTTATTTAGAGTGAATTATTGCTACGATTCCTTTTTTAAGAGACGGCAAACTGTAATATGATGTTAAATGATCGTCTCCATTGACATTTTTGCTGGTGGTAGGATTTATTTTATATCCGACCAGATAGCGACCATTGTACACAAGATGTTAAAACCCGCGTTGGTGGCTCACGTAAGCCGGCATAATTGTGTCGACTGCCCAGGGATAATCATCTCTCGTCAGTCGACATTCTATTGGACCCCACTCCGTTTACCATTAGGTGCAGTGGGGTCACTTTACCGTGTCCTATAAAAAATTCTACCAGGACTACCAAGAGCATCTTCAGAGCGTAAGCGGCTTTTGAGATAATATAGTTTTAGAAAGATCCCTAGGTAATAATATTTCAAAAATTCCGCTATGCAAAAGCTTTTGACATAATTACACACACACAACATTGCGCATTTATCCCCGAAAGGATATGCAGAGACGAAACCCCTTCACCTTCACAGGCAACCAGGGCACCTACTTTTGCCAAGTGTGTTCCGTCGCATGATGTGTTAGGGGGCGAGCCTATCGCCGAATCGAGCACAAATTCAAGACTCCGGGCTGATACTGCGCAGAAAAACCCAAATATCACTTTGCCCGACCTGGGATTCGAATCCAGGACCTCGGAGCGCTGTCGTACCGCACATGCAGTACAACTACGCCACCGAGGCTATCAGTTACATACAGTTTTACATAATTTCTTCGCATTATACAATATCATAATAAATAGGTCCAAGTATATGCATCATCATGCAGATAGTTATACACTAAAAGTACACATTCTAAACAAATCACCAAAAGATTACCCAACAGCAATCAGAGTTACGAAATTACAATTGAAATGATAATAAATAACATTCATTGGTACATCAAAGAAATTAGAAACGTATGTTGGAAGTAAATTACTTGAACACCATAAATCATGTTGCGATGTAGGAATGATATCGCAAAGGTTACGAGTTCGGATGGTGTCGAATTCTGGGTTTAAAGTTGCTCAATCGGTTGATGGTAATGACGGACTTGGGTTGCTTAGTGGTTATCATATTAGGTTATGTAGCTATAAACTTAACTTTAGGGCTAAACGTTACAGCTGATGTTAGCGTTCGGAGGTGATGTTAAATGCTGGGTTTATTGTTGAATTGAGTGGGATGGTAATGACAAATTGGCTTGCTTAGTTGGGAATTAGTTTCTCATAGTAATCATATTCTTATAGGTTATTAGGTTAGTGAATATTTTTATAGGTACTCTATTAAGTATTGGCATATTTAAAAACATTTTTTTTATAAATCATATCTAGTCCTGCGTGTGTGGAAATACCGCCACTAATTCGAAGGTAGACCTGAAGTTAGCATTTGGAAATAGTGGCAAATGCTGGGTTTAAAGTTGCTCAATCGAGTAGAACGGTAATGACGGATTTGGATTGCTTAGTGGGGGATTAACGCCTTATAATAGGATGTTTAACTTCAAATCAATGTACTTACAAGCAAAGTAATACAACTAATTTGGTGCTTAGTGGGAGATTTACCTTATTAAGATGATCAACAGCGAACAAATGGATATACTCCGAAACATGCTCTTCTATTAAACGACTGAGCCGATTTTGATGTTTCTTCCATAAAGGTAAAGAATTTTTCTAAAAGCAATTACATACATACAATAATATACTAAATTACATTACATCCCGGACTTTTATACGAGTCAAGCCACGTTCGAAAACCACAAATATCCAAAAATAAATCAAACAGAAATAATCCGTCAAAAATAAATGTAAACATATTAAATGTTTAATGTTGACAAATCAGAGAGCTTGCAGCGTGGGCGGTGAGTGATGGTCTCTGAACGTACCTCGGGTTAATTGACTGCGATGGCACAGCAAGAAATATGGACCGGGACCTTATGAAACATAGGACTATTAATGGAAGTTTAGATTTATGCAATTTTGATTTCGTCATTCCTTTGTCTACATTTGTGTATGCTGAGGGTACCTGCTTATAGAGTACTAGCTTTTGCTCGCGGCTTCGCCCGCGTGAAGGAGTTTTCCGGCATAAAAGTCCCGCTATATATTTTCCCGGGATAGAAAGTAGCCTATAATCTTCCTAGGGTCAACTATCTCCATACGAAACTTCATAAAAATCCGTTCAGTAGATTTTGAGAAAATCGATAACATTCAGACAGACAGAAATGGCTCACTATTTTAGTCATAGTGGCTTCCACATAAAAGGTAGATGCTGTCACGGACTTTTATTTAGAACTATTTAAGATAAACAATCCTACGGTACATCATCTTTGTCTAACTCTAACAGTTTAGGCAGCGTACGCCAAGATAGCAATATTTTTTCCAAATTACTTGATATGTATCGTTATATTATGACCAAATTACACAAAATCATTATAAATTGTAGTCTATGTGTTATTCTGATGTATAACCATTATTACTGTAAAGTTTCATCCAAATCTGTTTAGTAGTTTTTTCGTGATAAAGGAACAAACATACATACATCCATCCTCACAATCTTCCGCATTTATATTAGTAGGATTCATAAGTACTGAGTAACGATGTTTTGGTGATAGTATATCGCATAATATCGGGTATTACAGGTCGATGTATAAAATATATTAAGTCTTCTTATGGGCTCATTATCTTATGTGAATTGTAAGTCATGAGGCCGTGAGAATGAAATAAATTAACATATAGTAAGTAAACCTCTAATATATAGTTATATGTGATGACATATCGTTAAATTTTGTCAAAAAATCATTCCAAAAACGCTTTATGATGCCTTTAAAATTGTTAATTGTCTAACAATTTTACTAACTTCGAGCTATTCTCAAATGACTCTATTCTGCATAACTCTACGGTTGTTCTGAACTTATTATGTAAATAAAAAAAATTACAGGGCTGTCACAAAAAAATTACAACACGAGTGAGGAATGTCATTCTCATTATAACGATTGTAAAAGGATAACCAGGCGACTTGAAACGTAAACTTACTGCCGCGGGACTTCGTTACATGCACTAGGAAACGCTACCGGATCCATACACATCTTAAAATGATTTTGAGAATATAATAAAAAATCTTTCTTAAATTGTAGACAAAAAATCAGAACACATATATAAACTCAATCAATAGTAAATCTATAAGTCGTATAGATGATTATAATAGTGACTCGGTGACGTAGTTGTAGTGCATACGCGGTACGGCGGCGCTCTGAGATGCTGGGTTCGAATCCCAGACCAGGCAAAGTGTTATTTAGGTTTTTCATCTCAGTATCAGCCTGGACTTTGGAATTTGTGCCCGATATGGCGATAGGCTCGCTCTCTATCACATCATGGGATGGAACACGGAACACACTGGGCAAAAAGTAGGTGCCTTGGTTGCGCCCCTACATACGCTTTCGGGGATAAGTGCATGATATGTGTTTATTTTGTTTGATTAACAATAGTGATAACTTAAATATATTCTCAAATATAGTCTTCTTTCCCAGTATATTGTTATAGATTGTCTTGTAGTGCCTGGACAAAATTTCTTACTTAAAATATTAATCAATTTTAAACAATTTGTTCATTGATCAATCAGAAAAGCCGCAAACATCGAAACACAACACAATCGGACTGAAATACAAAATCCAATAATTTTTAAAATAATTACGAGGTCAGAGGCGGCTAGCTATTCAAATTATCGTTGCGTGCACATGAACACGTTTCAATGTGGGAGTACTCAGAAGCCAAACTCAAGTTGGACAATACCCTGTTCTTATGGTAATTACACGGTAAGATAAGTGAGCCGATAACACATGGAATGCCGCCACATAACCGGGATGTGAACATTCAATTAACGAATATTTATGTATGGAAATATGGAAAATATTTATTCTGCAAGTTATACTGATAATGGTATCGAATAAGGGCGTGTCCACATTACAAACGTATAACAGACACACCCTTACTTCCGGTCGGAATGACAACGGCTTATTAACTCTTGGTAGCGGATTGATTCTAAAAATGAAATAAAAAGATCTCGTAATTGGTTTTTTAATAAGTCTAACGGTCTTGTGTTACAAGTGTATCTTTTTTAATAGTTATAATTGCAAGGTAAAATCTCTATGCCGTTTTTCGAACGATAACAAAAGAAATTCTTTTGGAATTTCGAGTCTGTAACACAAAACAGCGAAATATCGCGGGAGATATGTTTGTAGTCCATGTTTCTATATTTGAAAAATGATTACACTATTTTAAATGTAAGATCTTGTGTAAACATATTAATAAAAAAAAGACCTTTAAGTAAATTCCTGTTACTTTTTATAAAACAAATATTACAATTAACATCGCAATTAAATGAGCTATTTCCATTAATTCAAACAAATAAACGCAATACAAAAATAAACTCAACATTTCACCAAGCAAAACTCTTTCACTTAGCATAAAAGGCCTTTTACAATTTTACAAATAAATAATGTTTGCCGAACAAAAGTTGTGCTAGCAAAAAGAGCGCGAAGACAAACAACTGAGCCGTTATCGCGAACTGTAAGACCGGTATTCTAAACCGGCAGACGTCCATAAAACCGCTAGTGATGTCAACCACCTTCGCATTTACATTCGTGTTCGATTCGTTCTCGAATGTTTTTGCTCGGTGAAATAAATTCTAATAAATATGGTAGTAATGTTGATTTTCTTATAGATTTCGATTATAAATATTTATGTTAATGGCTATGAATTTACGTTATATAAGTGCTAATGTATCACAGATTTTTGATTATAATAAATAACTGTTTGTCCTTTTACAGGAAATTGTTGTGATTGAGATGAATTTTACAAAACCATTGTTTATGTATAACCGCAGCGCTATGTTGATGTCAGTTTTTATATGTTTAAAAACCATGTCTTTTCATTGCTCACTATACCGCAATTAATTATAGTTAACTTGCGATTTCTTTATCGATCTTCGACAATCACTAAAATCATGTCAAAAATTAAATGCAGAAAACTAGAATAAACCAATTGTTTTAAGTATATACGTAGTACTCAACACTATCAACAACAATTATTATTTACTTCGGCGAAAGAAAAATCGCTTTTAATGAATTCGCATTCGCAAACAAAACATTGCACCCAACACTAGCCGCGCCGAAAGTGTCGGCCAATACCCCACAATAAAGCGAAACAGTACCCGACAACACTACAGATATTAAAAACATGGGCGTGGTTTAATTAGAAATTTAACCTGTTAATAAATTACAGATGCCCGCCACTACCCAAGGTGTGGCAACACTCTACATATTTCCCTTGAGAAATAACCCCTGCTAGTGTTGCCAACGTCACCGTTCATGTATTTTCGGAACTCATTCGTTTTATTATGCCATATTTCGAGTCGAAAACGAATTGTTACCCATTAGTGTCCCAGAATACTCGTCTTTATTTTTAAAATGTAATTTAATTTCCAAACAAATGGCTTCCAAATTTATAACTTATAATGGGCTCGTATTATTTTAAATGAGATGAAGGAACTAACCCTACGAGACAATAAAAATAATTAAACGCTAGCGATGTTTAGAAAATAACACGAGATTAATTTGTTACGTAACAGGCGAGTTTACAGTCTTCCTGACATTATGTCACTTGTTATTTAAAATTAATGTTTTTTCTCTTTAAGAGACAACAAAATAGATATAGTTATTCTGATTAGTGTTAACGTAATGTGGATATTACCGTCAAAGAGAGTTATGAACCTAAGTGGCTAAGGGTCCAAACAAACAGATTCTTGCAGGCTTCCCTTTATATAGAATTTAGGAAAGAAAGAAAGAAATTTAATTATCATTAGAAACATTTGCAGACTGGATTTATGCATATTAGTATTTAAATATGTTGTGTAGGAAAATTTTACCTTGCCCCGCTGGGACCTATAATTTGGAAAAAAAACTTGAAGTTAGTTTTTTTTTACGTTTTATACATCTTAAAAATAATGTATATTATAAAAATATTTAAAAAATAGTCACCTTCCGATAGCAAAGCTCAAGACGGAAGCCACCGGTGGTTGGTATTCAAAGTGAGGAATCTCGCCACAACGCTTGCCTTTTGCATCTGACATTATTATTATTCAAACAGTTCTAACATTTTAATGTCTTTATTATTATTATATTATTTGGTTTGTACATCATGATAAAATACTATTTGATCCATTGCTCGTAAAATGACTATCAACTCTGATTTTAAATCATGCACATAAGTGCATGATTTAAAATCAGAGTTGATAATAAGGATAATATTACTTTACTATTAAACAGTGTGATATGACAACACGAACAATCCACGCGTAACTTGAACTAGCGATATATTACCCGGGATATTGTTATATATATAACCTTATGCTAAAGAGTTTGTTTGAATGCTTCATAGCTAAATTGTAGAATGGATCCACACATACGTGCCTTTTATCCTCAAAAAGCAGAGGCGTAAATAGTGCATCCACTCTCCGCCTGTGTTCCGTCCCATGAAGTGATAACTCGAGCCATATCGGGCACAAATTCTAGAATCACCAAGACACGAAAAACTCAATATCACCAAGACATTTCTATCCTCTTAAAAGATACCTAAGATTATGTCGACTCTAAAACTTATCTCACACTTCGTTAATACACCACAATCGAAAATCAAAACACAGATAGAAAACTAAATTCCCATACTTGTATCCGGCTCGTGTACGTACTACGAATACGTAATGGACATCAAATGTTGCGCTTTAAAGAAAACGGTTCCTAATTTACCATCAATTTATTTGGAAGCGATATAATGCGTATACAAGCGTCGATAACTGGCCGATTCGTTAGAGGCGCTTGCGATGATCAGGTTAGATACACTTCACGGTACATTCGTGTGTTATTTCGTTTTAAAAGCGGTATTAGTACGGATATTGGTTGTAGGGTCCCGTAGGATGGAGATAATATCATAAAAAGTGAAGCAACGTAATATTAAAGATATGCATGCAGAAACTAGTAAGCGCAGCGTCGGACGCCCACCCACGAGATGGACAAATCACCTCATAAAAATCGCAGGAGGTCGCTGGATGCGGGCCGCTTCCAATAGGGCGATCTGGAAATCTTTGGGGTAGTCTCATGTTCAGCAGTGGACATCCTGCGGCTAATGATGAGGACGATTTAACGCTTGGTAAGAAAAATCGTGAACTATCGTCGATATTATTTTGTGTCATCTGAAAATACGTAGTACTTAATGCAATATACAAATTTAAAATCCATTTAATATATTAAATTTTGAATGCTGAGTGATGAGTACTTAACAAGAGAATCAACCATGGGCATCTTACAAACACGATCTTCAACTTTTAGCTTTCAACACAATGGATTCATGTTCAAGATTTGATACACTTCAATGCACACAAAAAATATCAAGAATTTTTAACAATTACATATACTGAACCCTACAACTAAAACCATTCACACATCAAGCAATTATTTCAGTATTTTTTGCGCAATAACAACAATTTCGTTACACGTAACGAAATCGCCAATCAAAACAAATTGCAGTTATTATTAAAAATAACCGTTATAAATAACGATTTTTCCTCTTCATTACGTTTTTCGTGAAACATTACGTCTCTTATTTCAATAACTATCTTGTATCGACGTTGTAAATTTATAATTTACACATACATATTGCCAACGCTTGTTTTATCCCCAAAAAGATTGATATGTAAATATGTATATAAATATGCCATATCTCGCCCATATGTAGTATCTTAGACGCTGAGTTTAAGTTATAGAGAACCTCTTAGGTATGCAGACCTCAGGTTGTTTTCCTTCACCGTTAAAGCAAGCGTTAATCCACAAAGAATACTCAGATAACTTTAGAAAAGTCAGAGGTGCCCTAAGGTTTTAAAAAACTGCGGACATTTGTCTTAGCACTCCGTCCCATCCCAAATAGACGCTAGACGTTTGATCCGTTAGTCAAATAACAAAAAAGACGCTACTAAAAAAAACAATCCCAAATGAACTATTATTATTGTTCATTTATCAGTTTTTCTTGTAATAGGCAACGATAGCCTACCGGGAACGGAATACGTCCGATGTGGAGGCCACAGGTTCAGAGTTAGAACATTGTCCTTTCCGATGTTACGTTTATATTTATTGAATACCCTTCGGATATGTCAAGTGGTATAAGCTTGTCCAAAGCTATGGGTGCGCCATTTTCACCTCTGCTCAAGTCTACGAAGACAAAGACGTAATCTAATATACTTATACATATCAAAATGTACACGAGGACCATGTTTACAGTTAACACTAAAACGTAGTTGCATACCATTCGGAAGCAAACAGTTCCAATAGATATTTACGAGAACACAAACAAATAGAAACATAAATCGTGTGTCTATGTATATTTATGATCGCTCCGCATGACGCAGGCCCATGAAACAAAGAAAAATTACTCATGCCGCGCGCAGTACGAATGACATTAACAATAAAAATAAATTAACTACGCCTCCTTTTAATGAGTACTAAACCAACAGCATTTGTAAATTATTTCCATTAGTGGTTAAGGGCAAGGCTGCATACGCCACGAACGCTTTCCTCGTTCGATTTGATTGTGTCAGACCTAGATGGATAATCGAAGCGAGCAACCTTCTGGCTAAGTAACTGCAGTGGCATTTTGCCGCTTTGCAATGGGCACTAGTATCCCATTTTCGCCATTTACTTAAAGGCAGTATGTGATTTCATATAATGTCATTGCATTACAGTGTATTGTAATTAAAAAAATCGATTTAACATGACGCGATTCAAATTGTGAGGAACTAACCTTTATTTTGCTAGTAAGTAATGACCATATAGAAGTATTATAATACAAGCATACTTGCTGCTTATTCGTAGAGAGAATTACTATATCAATTTTAGAGGATTAACAAATCGTAATTACTGAAAACGACATCAAAAATATATATTTTTTGTAATTCGCACTCGTTTTTTCACCTCTCCATCTAGTCGTGTACATATCAAGCATCGTTCGTAAGTCAGTTGATACGGCTGCCAATGCACCGACATAACTTATCAGCCATTTCGTTTGCAATAATTTTCAATTTGTTGTATTTAAACAACTATCAAAACCGGATGCCTGCTATAGTTTTCAATGGATAATTAGTTATAGCTGTGTTTTTGTCATGTTCTCTTAAATGAGGCAGATAAGAAGTTAGTATTTTTAAAACATTCGTAGGATATCGATTTTAAAATAATATATACTCAGTAATAAATTGCTTAACAGTTTTGGTCTGACAGTTTTTATGAACCTATTATAAATCTATTACAACACTTAATTTGATTCAACCAATTATAGATTATTGCTTATTGGGATATGCAGCAAATTTATACTAATTTATTGTAATTTCGTATGCCACCTAACAAGATAATTTTCCAATTATGTCTCTTTTAAAATTTTATATGACACGATTGTCGGAAGAAATAGTAACTAACTACAGAATTTTGTCTATAACCTCAGCTCAAGTAGGTTGGCATCTTTATTTTGCGGGGCTCAAGTGGTCAGATTTTCTTATGAATTTCGTACAATCTTTTAACAAATTGACAAATCTTTAGACAAAAATCGCTCCTGGTCATCAAGTGATCCCATAATGATAAGTTTTTTTTTATTTTCTAAGGACTGTATTTTATTAAATCAATATCACTTTTTGAGTAAAATTTCAAGTCGACGTTTAATATATTCAACTTTATAATAAACCAAGCTTAAGGTGTAATTTAAGAGCTTGTTGTCAGCTCAGGCAGCCCTGTTGAATATAGAAAAAAAATTCACTAGTGGTAGGTCTCTCATATGTATGTGAGAGATGCTGAACTTAATTTGACAGCGTCTCAGCCGATGTCGCACTTCAGAGCGAAACTGAGTTGTATCTCATTAATAAGGCCCTATAAGCTCTAGCTTTAGTGAGCTCTAGATGTTTTGTATTTTCGAAACATAGTCTTAATGATTTCTTAAGTTTCCGCGAAGCATTGAAATAAAACTATTTACCGGATTTTATTGCGGTTTTATATATTATAATTTTCTCGACGTTTCGAAGACTTTGCAGCCTTCCAGGACCAGACCAGAAGGACCAGATATCCACATACAGACAAGATAGTCAATCTTGTTTCATCCCTTAGATGTACACATGATAAATATTGAATTCCTTGCAGAAGGCCTAGTAAGCGGTAACAATATTTAATCAGATATAATCCACTTGTTCGATGTTTAACACCCACTATTTTAATAAGTTTCAAAGATTCTGTTGGTGGTAACAAAATTGATAAATTTTCAATCAAGTCACGAAATAAATACCTATTTCTTTATTATCTACATCTTGATACAACACATTGACAAGCAATTGATGTATGAACGTTAGTTGAATTTAAATTAGCGTAATCGCTTCTGAATTGTAATACAATAGGTTTGTCAATGCTAGAATCGCTTTGATTAATTCTTTATGCAAGTGTCCAAATTATGTGTGAAGGACAAATTCGTGTTATGCTAATAAGAATATTGATCAGAAATACCAGCAATTTTACTCGATCCATAATTAAAAGCATGTGTGATTTTTAATATACATAATAACTCATAGGACGATTTCCTAGATACAGGCTTGTCTAGTGAGGAAATCGAAGGAAATAGTTCGGAGATACATTGCGATCAGAAAAACATTGTTCTACTGTTTTAAGGTTTAATTTTCTTTGTACTTATTTCATGTTTAATGTGTTTTGATGTAATAAAAAAAAATCAGTTTCACAGACCTAGAATGTGATCTTGAATTAATACGTCACTGTATGAAAACTAATATACCTTTGATACAATACGTGTCATCACAACAAACGACTACAATAATAACAGGCTGATTATTAAACCTAACCTTAATTTAACAAAACCTACACTTATAATAAATCAATGCATAATTCTAGTAAATACTAGCTTTTAATAATACTGCATAACCCTAAAATGCACGTGCTCAACATGACTCACTTTGACTCATACAAACGTGAAGTAGCAATATCTTCCTTTTTCCATCAACACCTACAGACCAGAATGCTATGAAATATTCATTTTATACATAATTGATATTTATAATCACTATTATGAACACTGGTCGACATTGTTTTTTTCTTGTGATCCATTTCCTATTATGATTCATATCGGTATGCTACGTGTTTCAACTATTCATTAAATGTTACTTGTTTAGAAAAACATTGCATTTAAACTTAGGCATGATGTGGAAGGACTAGTTACTGTAATAAACTGGAGGAATTTGCGGTAGAACTGTAGGGTAGCCAGATTTATGTGTACCACAAGGCCAGTTCCACAGATGCCACTTCATTTAGTATCTAATAAGCGGATTGATTATACAAATTTCTTGTTATATATCGTAGAATTTTATAGGATTGTAATATTAATATAATTTGAGTTAAGTACGTCGTTAAACTGGTTCGGTGAGCTTCTGATACAACATACTAAAAATACTTTTGCTAAATTACAACAATTTGGCCGTCAAGTTATTTTTAAATGTGTAGATGTTCCTGTTAAAAAAACACTTTCTGAACAAAGGCAAAGTTATTAGAGCACTTAATTAACGAAGATTTAGAATCAGATGACTGCCTCGGTGGCGTAGTTGTATTGCATGTCCGGTACAATAGCGCTCTGAGGTACTGGGTTCGAATCCCGGGTCGGGCAAAGTGATATTTGGGTTTTTCTACTCAGTATCAGCCCGGAGTCTGGAATTTGTGCCCGATATGGCGATAGGCTCGCCCCCTATCACATCATGGGACGGAACATACTTAGCGAAAAGTGGGTGCCCTAGTTGCGCCTCTGCATACCCCTTCGGGGATAAATGCGTGATGTTATGTATGTACAATCAGATAAATGATATCCACGAAGAAATCATAATCTAATCGAAAATAGAAGTTACATAAGTAACATATTTTACTCAAACCATATTTCAATTTATCGTTTGGATAAATGTTTCATTAAAAAAGCACTATATCACGTTGACATCTCCGCAGTCTTTTTTAGATCTTTGTTTATCTAGAAACAGTCTAATTAGACACTAAACAAACTGCTAATTTACACTCAATTGATACCTAAACGGTTACAATTTATTTTCTCGATACATATTGATGCTGCATAAAATATTGCTCGTAATATGGAGTTAGTAACTAGACCATCACCATAGACTGTTGAGGCAAAAACTATATCCTATCGGGCCCTGTCTATAGGTTCTCATAAATTATATGACCCATCCATATAAATGCTGCAAGCCTTGATGACATGTGAAACAAAAACTTGAATGAAAATCTCATTGAGCGGTCGTTAACTATATCATTGAATGTCTGGCAATAACATAAAATTGCTGAGCTCTGAGCTATGGCATCGGCTTTCTAGTAACGGTTTGTTTAGATTAACTTCCAAGCGGCGCGGGCGCAACGGTCAAATTTTTACCGTAAATGATGTGCATGAGTCAGTAAATTAGCATCTACGATATTCAATGTCACACGATAGAAATTGGAGATAGAATGTCATGCCTATATTTTATAATATGACGTATCTTTAACAACCGAAGCGATAAGCAGAAGCGCAACTAATGTACGCAAGACCTTGTTCCAAATTACGCTTTCATATTTGTTTCGAACACAAAGTTTCCTCGACCTATGAGTCCAACTCGAAACCTTTCAACAGCAATAGAGTGCAAGAGCTCTATAAAGTCAAGTCAGGCCTACAAGTTGTTAACGAAATATATTATGAAACACGCGATGGCAAATAAAAAACGATATTATGACAATCAACAAAGATTAAGCCGAAGAAAAACTAGAACGTGAAGAAACAATTGCACAGACATAGCTTGCTGATCATTAAGGGATACAACATATTCCCCAGGCTTCACTTAACATCAGATGCAGTGTTAAAAAATCGTTGGTCAACATTAAACCTTATTAGCTTCCCATACACATCGCAAGATTGTACCAATCGACTGAACTTGGAGATAGTTGTAAGCCACCAAGCCGCATGCGTTGAAAAATTCATCACGACGTTCCTGTGTCCCATTTGGGAACCAGACAGCGTATATCCAGTTACTTTGTAAGGGATTCCAATGTGTTACATGGTTACAAATATCTTTAATTCTTTTAGATTTATAACGTATTTTGAAGATAAATTTATACTTATAAAGCTGAAGAGTTGGTCTGAACACGTTAATCTCAGAAACAACTAAACCATTTTTTTTTTCATTTATCGTACATTAGTGCTAAATACTTTTATTCCGAGATAATATTTATCCAGTGAAAAATCTTCACGCGGGTGAAGCCGCGGGAATAAGCTACTGTTATATATTACGAAGTGCCGGTATTGAGTAACTTAAACACAGTGAAAAAAATAATTCAAAAATTACTTTTTAAAATTTAAATTAATGCGTAATTAATTTGATTTTAGTATACCATACCATCGCTGAACTCCTTTATTACTAAAAGGGTTGGCAGACTTCACATACCTTCGAAATTCTTATACAGAATTCTTAGGCGTGTCGGTTTCCTCGCGATGTTTTCTTTCCCTGGTGAAGCTCACTCACTCATACCTTTTATCCCAGAAGTGATAGACGGAGGTGCATCTGGTATACCCACTTTTCTGCTGTGTGTATTCCGTCCCACAATGGGGTAATCATCTCTCGTCAGTCAACATTCTATTGGACCTCACTCCACTCAGATGCGTTTGGGTCACTTTTCAGTGCTTGTATAAAAATAATTACTCAACACTGCATCGCTCTACTGCCCTTATCATTCTAAGACATGACATTAACATTCTAACGTGTTTTAACATTAAGAGGTGCTTAAGAATAGCTTAAATAGCTGTCAAAAACATCACCGGTTTCCTTGTTTAAACCTTATTAAGAAGCAAGATGGCGGGTTTGACTTGCAGCTGATCGAGTAAATTTGTTTAACTAAGCATAGCTTTGCGAAATTTTTATAAGTAAGACTGTAAGTGTCTATTCAAATACTAAATCCTACCTCGTTTAAACACTAACCCCCTTATTCATATCTGTTGTTATCACAGCCTTACTCCGTCCTTAAATAAAAACGTCTATAGGGGGTAAAACAATAATAACATCGTGACAAACCAAGATGGCCATAATCATGCAGCCGCGTGGGACAGGCATTGGGCGAGCCACCGGTTTTTACATCACTACTTCACGGAAACCCATCCGCGTGCATTACGGTGTCAATCAAGGGAAACTTCCGAGAATATAGTTTACGCGCTATGGTCATTACTGTATTTTATTTCGAAACGAATTCTTTGTATAGATAGTATTCTATGAAATTTTGTGGTGACAATACTAGACAATAATATATTTAAATGAATTACAAATATTTTTTTACAATTATTTAATTAACCCGATAACTGTAACCTTCGTAAGGTTACAGTACCTACTTAAGAAATCATCCTTATATTACACATATGACATATTATATTTTAAAACAATGACCCCGACGTGTCTGTCAGTCTCAAAACGATAATCTAAAAAATTACGAAACGGCTTCCGATGAAATTTGGTATAGAGATAGTATGAGATCCTAAGAAGAACATCGACTACTCATACAGAGAAAATATACAGCCGCACTTTTATCCCTGAAAAAGAGGCATCACATAGAAAGCCGAGAATTTTGCTAGTTAATTGAATATGCAATTTCGAAAAGGGCACATGTCCGAAACGGTAAAAAGTTCAGGAAGCGGAATTTTTTTAAAGTAGTGTAAAAAAATATATTTTTGGGTTAGAATTTGAGTTCAATTAGCAATAAAAAATTACAGAAGTTTTGTTGCATATTCAATTATAAATGAAGTAGCTTTTGCTTGCGGTGCCACCACACAATGACCTTTTCAAGGATAGTCACCTACATTACAATAATCTAGAGTTGGACAAATTCCATCCAAATCAAATGAGTTTTCCAAATAGACAATAATGACGAGTTGTGAAGTAAAATGAAATATATTGAAGCATAAACAGAATTCATTTTCTGATGTATGTATTGATTCCATTACAATCAAATTACTTCCCTCATCCTCCTCTTATGAGCAACTCACATTTACTGATACATATATGTTAAAATATTATCTTATTTAACCATATATGGATTTACTAATAAACGTTGTTTACGTCCGTTAAACAATGATTTATCGCGCTTCCTCTTACGTTAAAAGCCGTTCAATATCAGTCTTACTTATAAAAATTACATAAGTAAGACTGATATTGAACGGCTCAAGTTTAGACTTACAGCTGATTAAGTCGATCAGCTGTAAGTCAAAACCCGCTATCTTGCCTCTTAAAAGGTTTAAACTAGGAAACCGGTGATATTTTTGACAGTTATTTAAGCAATTCTTAACCACCTCTTATAATTGTAACAAGTTGCGTGGGATAATCTACGTCAGTCGACGCCCTATCTGGATTTCTACTTACCATCAGGTACAGTGAGGTCACTGTACCATGCCGGTATAACATCAATAAAAATTAGTTTCCTTTAAACATAATTCACGAACATATTGGTGTATTCCGTCCCATGATGTGATCTTCATGGGACGGAATACACACAGCGGAAAGTGAGTGCATTAGTTGTCTCTGCCTACTATTTTGGGGATAAAAAGGCGTGAGTGTTTTTGTGTTTTTAAGTCAAAAAGAACTTCCCATCCAAGAGAAATTCGCGTTAGCGGAATCGCAATAACTTATAATCAAAACATTAACCCCTTTTCAATAAACGATCTCAATAACTTTTTTCGATCTATCTAAAAAACCAGTCAGAACATATTTTTTTTGACATGCTTCCAAATTAAATCCAGTGTAACTACTGGACATAATGAGACTTAACATGTCTCAAGATGGCGATCGCAGTGGAATACCAAACAATTTGTA